>NC_046660.1:83202949-83230651 GCF_010883055.1 Belonocnema kinseyi
TATAAAGAGGCTCATACAGTTAATTATCTTCGTATTTTATCAAATTTGCTTTCCACTTCAATAATGTTCTTAACATTTGTTCACCCAACAAAAAAGAATTTCTGGAATGAAAACGGCAAATCGTCTCACTGACGACGACAGATGATCGACACCGGATTGCCAAGGCTAACCACAAACTTGTTTGCCTCGTGCACCGGGTATTTTTAATCTACAACTACATACCAATATACATAAATGGCCGTGTCTTTACCATGAAAATGTGGCATCGAACGTTACCACGATAAGGTTTAAATACCACCTGAATCGAGAAGTGGTCAGCTTTCTGTTGATGGTTAGGGAAAATATTTCGTTGTCGATAATCAGTTCCGCGCAAAAAATTCTCTTTTTGCTATCAAGATAATTGCCGTAGTTCCAAGAAATCTCTCTTGAAGCACGATAACCAGCGATACCAATTTTACGTCTTACAAGTTAACGACAGTATTCGGAAAAACTGTAATGGCGCTACGAGAATGCTCTTATAGCCTTATCGAACAAATGAATGTGTATCGGAAAGCAAAAATAACTTTCTATCGCACCATCTTGACTATTATTACGTCGAAGAAGTTTGTTACTCTATATTTATTAAATGCCAACCCACTTAGAATAATATTAACTTAAGAGATCATGTCTAATGAAGAATTTGGTTCAGATTTCTAATGCAGATGAAAACGCACCCAGAAACACCCATTTCTGTAATACCACGGCAAAAGGCAATTTGAAAAGATTTTTATATACTAATGAGTTAGCCTTCGTTTCATAGTCAAACAAAAATTTAGGTTACTCAAACTTACTGGATGTCATTTTTTCAAAACCGCTAACAATTTTTTTTATCAAAACTAAAAAAGTACGTTAAGAATTTGAATTTTCACGCTAGACTGACGTAAGTTTTTTAAAGCCAGAAACTTTTTGAAAGAAAAAATATCGAAATCGGATATTTTTTAGGAGTTCACACGGGTGATCATTTTTTTTAGTAAATCGTTTGCCTCTATGTACTCGTAGAATTGTTTTGAATGCCGAAAAAGTATGCCAAAATTCCAAAAATGACACTCCAAAATTTGAACCAAAAAGGTTATGTTCTATAGTTATTAACAAAGGAAAATTCACAAAACATTTTGTTGAAAGAAGTAGGGAAAATTACGAAGAGTATGGAAGGGAAAGGGCCTTGAAGGAAAGTGAGGGGAAATGATGGGGGTGACGCATTGAAAGTAATGAGAAATGAGTGGGAAGTGGTGGAGATGAAATGATGGGAGGGATAATAAGGGAAGGCGAAGTAGAGAAAACGATTGGAAATGAGGGAAAATGGAAGAAAGGGACAAGATGTAAGGAGAATAAAGGGAAGTAGGTAAAGTAGGAGAAGTGAATCTCAGTGTCTATGAGTGCGTGTAAGTAGGTAAAATCATAAGAGGAGGGTAAGTAGGGGAAATGTGGAATGGGAGTGGAGAAAAAATGTGGGGAAAGAAAGTAAAGGAATTTAGGGAGGGGAAGGAGAAGCAGTCAGTGTAAGTAAGAGGAAGTATAGGAAATGAAGTATGGGGAAGTAGAAGAAACGTGAAGGTGGAAACTAGGGTGGGGGGGGGGTAGGAAAAGTAAAGGAAATATTTATGAATGAGGGTGAGTAAGGGAGGGGGAGTGATAATTATGGAAGAGTAATAGACGAAGGGGAGTGTTAGGTGAGGAATAAAGGAGAGGGGGAATCAAAGGAGGAAGAAGTTGGTGAAGCTTCAAGTGAGGGAAGAGGAATGTGTAGGGCGTAGGGTAGGGAAAGTATCAGAGGGGGAGGTTTTAATGAAAAGTAGAAAAGAAATTGTATTGAGACATGCAAATAATAAAAATTCTTAACAAGAATAATTTTTCAAGATTTGAATATAATAAATGTCTATCCTAATGGGAAGTAAAAAATATGTTGAGTTGTTTTCTTCTTGTCCAAAAGAGCGTTTCCACACTATTAGAATTTTCAAGTAAAAGATTTGTTTTTTCATCTCCTGATTTGTTACCATGACATATAATGAAGTATAAACACCATTAAGAAATTTCGTAAAGTAACGCACAGTAATGTACGTTTCTATGATTCAAAGTTAACCAAAAACTGTTACTAAAAAAATGCAAGGTTCCGGGTAACGCGTTACTTTTTAGTGTCAAACACTGTGTCACTTAAAATGCATACAGTGCACATTGCGCACTGCACATGTGTTAAAAGGTGTGATAAAAAATGAGTTTAGCATCGGTGCTCGAGGAATTGGAGGACGCAAAAGAGAAAGAGGGAGATTACTGATTTCGGAATGGGTGTAGTCATGGCAGGCCTAAAAAGCAGGGAATGATGGATGCGGGACGTCGGCAATGCACTCAACGTATATTTCGTGATGCGATGTACAGAATGGAACGGAGTAAATATATCTTAACGGCATTCGCTGCATATTGATGGGAGGTCCGCTGAGTGTGTTGTGTCTAACAGCTCTTTCGTTTCTCCCTTCACTACTCGTTCCTGTGGCGCCCATCACTTTTGCTCACTTCCGAAATGTACCTAGAATCACTTTTCAGGGTCGAGTTTCCTTTAAAATGTCGGCACAAACTCGACCAGAATTTATTTCTTAACTTTCCATAAAACAAAACAAAAATACGTGTTTAGCTCGAATTTTTATATTTAAAACGAAGAAGGGCTTTATGGTTTGGATTCTATAATTAAAATCAAATTAGAAGAGAAATCCTTGTTGGTGTCAAATCGATGTCACAGATGAATAGCTTGGCCGTTTATAGATTAATCAGTTTGGTAAAAAGGTACTAGGAGAAGAATAATATTCCGAGGAAAGTTTACGACTATAAAGTTTGAATATTAAAATCTCATTCAGGAGGTTTTTAAAGGATTTTAACAGATAAGGGGATGAATGAACAAAATTATTTTAGTTATTTAGTTTATATATTTTCTACTGAGGAGGCTACTTTTTTGTAGGCCATTTATTACGAGGGCGAATCACGCTTTATAACACAATTTTACGCCTCAATTGAAGAGTATCGCAGTGACAGAAAGCATTAAAAACCTTCAGGGAAAAACGGTGAAAATTGTATTATTTATAATTATAATTCTAATCAAACACTCAATTTTAATTTTAACATCTGTTAATGTAAAATTCAAATCACAACCAAACTCAAATAACTAGTCACAAATTCAAGTAAACATTTACGTATAATTAAACATCTTATGCGTTTTTCTTTTTGACAAGAGTGCTTTATGTTACGTTTACTAATTCCAATATCAGGGCAGTACTAAATAAACACAGAAAAAACTAAGAATAAAATTTGTTGCAGGAAATTTTTTAGGGTGATAAAGTTTTGTTTAGCCAACTTCGCGTCTTTCAAAAGACATGTGTTTCTCATGAAAAAACAAAAGAAAGTTTAACCGATATTTGTGTAAAGTTTATCCTGCGAAGTTAATTTTTGTTGCAAAGAATCTTTCCTCGGAAATCGATGTAAAGTTTATCTTCTGTTTTTTCTGTGATGGCGATGATGTGAAATTTTTAAATTTTTTAAACAACTTGTTCGTAAAAATTATAAGCTTTGATTAACGTGTATATCAAATAGTAATACTAACTAGCTTTCAAGAAGCTTTAATGGCAAAACAAATTTCTACGAAGAAATGTTCATTTATGTCATTTATTTATACTGTTTGCTATTGACAATAATGATTGTAAAATTTTAGTGAAAGTTTTTTCTTCCAATGACAATCCTGAGGTATTATTAAAGCAGAGTAAAAAATACAGCTAATCAAGTAAAAAGCATTTTCAGTTGCGTATTTATTCAGCAAATTGTTTATAACTATTGCCCATTCAATTATAAGCTAGGAATCTTAATTAAATGTTAGTATTACCTTGCTTCTGACAAAACCTATTGAAAAGAATTAAAATTTCTACGAAAAAAGCTCATCTAGGGTATTTTTTTATTATAGTTGTTGTAAATCATTAAATAGATTCCATGTAAACAGTTTTCGTATTTGATAACCATTTTTAAATAGTGTCAATTGTATTAAAAGTGGGGAATAGGAGATGAAATCGTACAGACAAAACCCGGTATTAAAATTTATTCATATAATTGTTTATAATAATAGAAATTATTGACGTATGATAATAAGTCATCACTGATTACAAATATACACAGAAAAACTGTAGCGGACCATCAAACTAAAGCCGGGATGTAACCCATGCACATTAAAGCCTGAGCGTACGAAGATATTCGGATTGGGTCATTTGAACAATGATGTACATTAAAATTTTTCTTTTAAAAAAGCAATGAATATGAATTGTAATAATGAATTTCAGGAAGTTTTATGATGAGCAAGTAGGGGTTTTCCAACATTTTAAAAAATCCGAACGTAATGGGTCGAGTCCGTTTTTTTCGGATTTGGTCGACCAGGTCGGATTTCGAATTCGCCACACGGCCCGAAAATCCGACACCACCATGCGAACTCTGGCCCGAAGTTCAAAGAAAAGATTACCTTAAATTTTTTGTCATTTCCGGAAACTTTCCGCTTTGACAAATAGTAATTATATCTTACAGATTAGCAATATTTAAAAATATGTGTTTTTAAAAACCTCATTGTGATAAGTAAATACGTGAATGAAATATTTTTAGATACTAAGCGGTACTTCTTTTGTAAACAGAAGTGTGTATGCTGAGGGAAAAACTGTTTAACATAATATTTTTTGTGTAGAATGAAATTTCCTATGGTATAAACTCAACTAACGTAGACATTCGAAAATTTGACTTCATGCAAAAATTATTAAGTAAAGTTTTTCCCTCTGTGTGGACACTTCCATTTGAAGAAGAAATACCGCTTCATTATATAAAACACATTTAATACTAGTGTTTATTGAGGAAAATTATCTCATTGAATTTTAAGTTTAGAGCTTGGGTCTAACAGCCTTAAATGGATATTTTACTTGGTTGTAAATGCCAAAAAACATGATTGGAATATTACAAAAACTGTCGTAACTCATGCCAAAATATTTTTTGAAAACCGGTAATGTCCTAAATATGTAATAACGTCCTAATTAAAAAAATAAAATAAACCCGTGTGGAAATAGCCCCATTTGGCCCTATTTCAAGTCGCGCACTAATCGGGGGCTGGTCGGGTTATTAATTTTGACAAAGTACCCAGTCGGGGAATAATCGGGGACTAGTTGGGCTTTTTGTTGTCATAATTTCAGTCGGGACTGGTCGGTGGTTGGTCAAGGGTTAGTCGGGCCTTTTTGTTCACTAATTCCCGTGCGGTTAATCTTCAGGCTCTGGTTGGGAGCTAGTGAGGCTCTGGTCAGGTTATTCTTATATTTGAGTTTTCGGCGAGGTTTTATCAAATGAGGTAATATCTAAAAAAGCGTAATGATTTTTTGATTCTAAAACACTAAGAATATATTTAACAATAATTTTACACCGTTTTTTGGAGAAAAGATTTATTAATGTTAAATTCACCTCAAATATACTTAATAAATAACTATTAAGTTAATAATTTTGTACGAAAATCAACTTCTTATAAAAACAACGATCAAAATCTTCAAAAAGACGTAATCTTATTTTTTTGTAGTATTTTTTAGAAAATTGGCAACTCCTAGGAATATTTATAAATACCTTTGTATGGAATTTTAAGAAAATCCATATTGGAAAAAATACATATAGATGTAGGTGAAAAGTCTGCCGAAAGTCATAAGACTCTAAATTTGTACAGATGCTTATTTTTAAATTGATCTGAAAGGTTTGTCATACGTAAATAAAGTCTAATCCTTCATGCAGTTGAAATTGGAAAGAGAAAAAGTTTTTGATTATTCAGTGAAGAGTAGGATCCTAGTAGTAAACTATTAAGCACGGTACAGTTCAGATTTCGCTACCACCTTCATTTGAGTCTTGCGATTCTGGACTGGTAGCTTTAAAGAAAATCTGCTAGGGCGCGACGTGTCGCCTCTCGCGCAACAGAAATTACGCGCCAAGTGTTTAAGACAGCAGTCCACACGTAACGAAGCATAATTACATGAGCAAAGACTGCTATGACCAACATGGCGGTTCCTTCAGAGCGAAGCTCTTCCATTGCTGCCTTCCAGCTGAAGTTTTTTAATGAATATTCCACAAATTTTGGGGAATTTTAGTTACATAAATTTATGTATTTTTAAGCGTAGGATATGTTCCCCACTAAATCTTGGGTAAATTTGAGCACTTTTAAATATTTAAAAAAAGTTTATGGAGATTTCAGTAAATAATAAGTATTTTGACACACTTTTAGGGGATGTTCCATAAATTTTGGAGAGTTTGGTTAATATTCCACATGGATGTATTATCATATGATCCCCACTAGTATCCGATCAGGCCCCGAATAGGATGAGTCGGGTCACCTGTCTAGCCCCCGACTAATCTACCGTGACGCTTCTGATCGGGGGCTAGTCAGATGACCCGACTAGCCCCCCAACTTTAAGTGGGGTCGAATGGTCGGGAACCAGACTAGTTCCTAATTTGAATTTCTACACGGGAAGTGGCAGATCCAATGTGTTTAAAAAATGTAAACGTTTTCTTTGGAGTCACCATTTTAAAAATTTTAAATTAACTGCCCGAAAAACGTATGTACAGTATTTGCTTTAAATTCTTAACATTTCACGTCGAAATATGTTCCATTTTCAACCAAAAAGACGAATTTTGAACCAAATACTTGAATTTTCGACGAAAATATTTATTTTCAACCAGTATAAGTGCCCTTAACAACCACATATTTTATCTTTCAAACAGATGAGACGAATTTTCAATAATATAATTGAACTCTTAAGCAAACAGTAAATTTGTTAAGCAAAGAAGACGAATTTTTTAAATGACAGGAGAATTTTCAACGAAAATTAAATTTTTAAGAAAAAAGATTATTTGTCTACCATTTAACATGAATTTTTCATCCAAAGGGACGAATTACACTAGTCTAGAAAAGACAAAATTTTTTTTGTACATTTAGTGTCGCTATATATTTCCAATGCAATTTGGCCTGCTAAACTTGAAAATCGCATTTTAATTTTTTTATTTATTATTTTTCGAAATTTTTTATGTTAATTTCGCCTGAAAGAAGGTAGTTTTTAAATATTTCGGTTCATTGCACATTAACTACTAAATTTATCAGGAAAAGTGGCCCTAACATTCGTTGCAGATTCGATAATCTGTACCTTGATACCTTTTTAAGCCAGATTGGTCATTTTTAACAAGATATGTTTCTCAAAGTAAAGGTATCATGGATTTTTTTCAAAATTCATATTACGAAAACCAAGCATACGCAATTTTTTCGATCCGACTTTCATGTTTAGCAAGCCAAAATGTATTAGAAAAATTTAGCAAAATTAAATGTACAAAATTACTGTACACTGGTGCTATCAACAAATTAATTAAATTAATTACGAAATAGTTTAATTACAAAAAATATAATCTAATTTCCAACGTAAAAAGATGCATTTTCAACCAATTGGTTGAATAAAAAAACACTGAAATTCAACCAAAAACAGTTACATTTTCAACACTCTTCAAAATGTTGTAAAAATAAATATACTTTTAATATGCGAATGTATCTGAATTTCAATATATGTGGTACATCAATTGGAAATAATTAACGAAGTATAATAAGTCAATTTTACTTGGCTAAAGTCACTAAAAGTCCTGCTTATTTGCAAAACTTTTATTTGACAAAATGCTTTCTGCCAAATCACTTCTAATAGGAGCGTTTCTGTTGCGCTTCGCGTCTTGCGCTTCGCACCTTGCGCTTGGCCCTTATATTTCCCCAACATTTGCGCACATCCCTTTTTCAATTATTGATCAAGCCGTCGACAAACTGTAATTTGACGATTGTGAATTCTCTTTTGTTAAAACTCCTTCGGTTTTAGCGAAGACATTCTATACACACGTAACTCGTTTTTTTTATCACACGTAGGGTTTTTTTGTGGAGGGCGGGGGGTATTCATTATTGATAGTAATAACGAAAAATCCACATACAGTAATAATTCTTCTGACAATTTTGCAAGAAAATTGTAATCTTCAGTCGACTTTTGTTTAGCTTTTGTTTCTAATTTTGGGGCCTGCTCGGATTTCTCCAATTTTCAAGCAATACCATGCAAGTTGTCGATGTGTCTGCATATTGAAAATAGTATGTTTTTTGATAAAATTACACCTCACTTACTATATATTTATTCAAAGTTGAATTAAAATTAATCGATTGCTTGTAGATGCAGGTACGTCTGAATATTAAAAGTCGTGAAAAAATGACTAAACGATTAAAAAATTTGATTATAAGTTAATATATTTCATGTGGAATAAAAATGCTTTTACAATATGAGGACATCTTTCACCTTTCTCAATTGCTGAATTTGTGAATTAAGTTTAATAATACTTTTAGTTTTTTTTTTAGTTTCATCAATTTTCAATTAATATCTGCCAATCTTACAGAATCTCAGTACTTTGGTTAGTTCTATATAACCACTAAGTTCAGTTACGATATCTCATAAATTGACTGAGATATTCCACTTTTAGTGTTTAAAATCATTTATGTTACAGATAATGGATTCCTGGTAGTGATTTCGATCTTTTTTGCGACTTTATATATAAAGCTTGAATATTGCAATCTTATTCAAGCCACTCCGAGAAAAAGTTGTCTTGAAACAGAAGCATCGTCCTCTTGCCTGTTTTGTTTTGAACAACGTAAAAAAATTCTTTTAAACAAACATATTTGGTTGCAGATTAGGTGAATCTTATCACGGAAGGATAATTTTTGCCGCAAAAAGATTATTTTTCAAGAATGAAAATCCTCAGACAAAAAAATTCCATTTATGTCCAGATTAGAAGCATCCTCTGACACAAGAGGCCTTTTCTTAGAGTGGAGTTTTAATCGAGGTTTAATGGATTTTTATAGATAAGAGCATGAATGAACAAAATTTAGTTTACATATTTTCTACTGCAAAAGCTACTTCATCTTGCAGACCACTTTTTATTGTGCACGGAAAAAATGTATATTTAAACCAGCGATATTTATCCTTGATCTAGCTAACAAATATTGTCAGAAACGAACCAACGATATTGTTAAAATTATTAAAGCAGGGATTTGCACCGGAATTTATTTTTTTAAAGTCAAAATTTGTATTTGAAATTTCAGTCTTGTAATGCATCTGAAATTAATGACATCACATAGCTAATTTAAAAATATGAAACTCCTTAAATCGAGGTTACAGTTGGTTGTATCAAATATATGAATTACTTTATTGAAATATATATGAGTTTTATTGAATTAATTTTGCAGTATTTTTTGTTTTAATTACACTTTTATTTCCGTACATTTAGAAATAATATTAATGATTTGTCTCATGATGGGATTTATGACTTAGTGACTTGATTTTCAAGTTTATGTAGATTTAAGACGAGTTTAAATGAAATTTAATAAAAAATATGGTAACAAATTTGAAGTGTGACAATGGAATAAAACTTCGTCAAAAGTGAATGAAGTGAGAGTCGAGTAATTTATCGTGTTTCATGTTACAATTCGTCTCCGTTGCATGCTTCGTAAAAATTGATTACACACATGTTTCTCAAGACATTGAATAAAGAATTCCCATAGATATTTACAATTTAGATCCATATGCTCTACAACTAAATAATGTCAACTGCATTTCTTATAGGTACCTACATCCTGTCATACGGGTACATCCTGCTTGCTAACTTGTTGACTTTAGTGCAGGTGGACACAATTTCTCTTTGCACTTGTTCCTTCATGTTTTTTCCTATTTCCGCTTCACCTGGTTCGTCTTAAGAAGTCCCTTCGTTCTCACGATCGTCGCAAAAAAAATCTTAAAAACTTGCCAATGAATTTAAAAATTAAAGGATAAGGTGTTTTTTTCACAAATCGTAAATTAGTTTTCGAAAATTATTCTTCATTCGTGGGAATGATTTTGAATAATTTCATCAATAAGGTTTCTGATAATTTTTTTTTATTAATCGTAGTCGAGGCAGAGTCAAGGCTGATCAATATTTATAATAATAAAGTAAAATTTTTGGTTGACTTTTGTTACAGTTGATACTGCAATCAGCTGGTGCGGGTCAAAGTGTTCTTCAACAATTATGTACTTTACCATTTCCTTTTTATGGAGATCCACGACTAGCTTCGACAACACTTCCGACGCTTTTGGCAGCCACTCATTGCAACGCAGAAGCGACGGCCGTTTTATCTTGCGAGCTGTCTTATCAGGTAAGAAGATTTTAACGAAATTGAAAAAAAATGTCTTGACAAAGTTTTAAGAATAATAAACAAACTTGAGAATTAGAATTAGAGTTCAAAGCCTGGGCCCTATTTTCAATATTTAAGATTGTCTCGCAACATTATAGTAATTTTAATACGCCCCAGGTTTTCTCATTTTTCATACAAACACGTAGGCCATTACTGTTCTTTAAATTATACCATTTGGAAAGCAATCAACTGTATAAAATTACATTTAAAAATGTGGTAATTGAAATTTGAAAGTGATCAATTTAAGACCAAGTCCATTTTGAATCATGCAGGCCGGCGGTTGACATGACCAGGAGTGGCTTGCTAATGAAATTTGTTTCTGTAAGTTTAAAAATGAGGAGCCTCGCCTTTTTTTTAAATTACATAGTGACATTTGATTACAAATATTTCTTGTTCCATTTTATCCAGCTTTTCGCACTATTTCAAAATCCAAAAAACATTAAGAAGTAATAAAAAGTGGTTAATTTATTTCGTTTTTTGGAAAAGATAATAAATTTCTTCCAAAAATCCCACCTTTTCACCTGAAATTTTTAGAAATAATAGTTACTAACATAGTCTACTGACTATACATTTCTTGTTTGAATTTTTTTTTGTTTTTCGGGAGAAAATAATTTTTTTTCGAAACATTAACCTTTTGAGATTTGAAGGTTTTTCTTCTTCCAGTTAAATGAGTTTTTTCACTCTTTCGAAACCGATTAGAAACCCGAAGAAAGAATGAAAAATTATAAAGATATTTTGATTTTTTGAAAAATTAAAACATGAAATTTTCTCAAAACAGCTACCTTTTTTCGCTTATATTTCAATAAATAATGTGTATTGATATAGTCTACTTATCATTAATTTCCAATTTGATATTTTTTGTTTTCTGGGAGAAAAAATTTATTTTTTTGTTTCCTTAAATCCTTGTCCTTTTTAAGATTGTACTGCTTTCCTTGTTTTAGTTTATCGAGTATAAATAGAATTTTTCTAAAAATCAAAATAGCTTCACCACCTTTTATACTTTCTTCGATTGTCTTATCGGACTTGAATGAGTGAAAGAAACTTGAAAAACTGAAATAAAAAACCCATAAAATATCAATGATGGCAATAAGTGCAGGGATTAGAAGAAATCTAGCATAGTTCTTTTCTCAAAAAAAAAATCATTGGCAAATTTATGATACGTATACTATATTAGTATCCATTATTTTTAAAATTTTCAGGTAAAGAAGTAGGTTTTTTTGAGATTTTCTTCTTCTTTAAAAAAAACGGAAGAATTTTAACGTTTTTTAATATTTTTTTAATTCTTTGGGGGATTTTGAAGTAATGCAAAAACGGAATAAACTATAACAAGAAAAACCTTAATTTCTTAAGAGTTCAAAATATGGCACGGGTTTTTAACATAAAATTTCAAACAACTCATTTTACCCTTAAAATTTGTGACGGATTGGGTCTTACATCTGAAGAGTATTTGAACGCAATTGTTAACTGGAATAATCCAATTAGAAAATATTCAAATTGAAAAGATCCAGTAAAATTTTATGGTTCCAATGGTTTCAATTTAAAAGCCCTTTTAATACTAAAAGAACTCAGGAATCACAGTCTTTCCCCTATTTCACTACGTTTCCCCTTTTTCAAGTCCCCCTTTATCCCTAAATTTCCAAAAAGATTTCCCATTTTCTTTTTAAACGTATGATATTTAAAAATAGATACAAGATTTAAATTATGCGAAAAATTCTCTAGAATTAGTAAATTCACATAAGAACTATAAGAACTATTTATAATATTCTCGAATTAAAGAAACCATTTTTTAAATATAATTTCTTTTAACCACTGAATCAAAAAAAAAAAATTCCTAGACTGAGAGCCAGTGAATATTTTTCTTTCATTTAAAGAAATTTTCTTTCAGTCTAACAATTTTTTTACGGAGTGATAAAATGTTTTACAATATAATATCGGTAATGTTAATAATAATTGAATATTCCAAATTGATCAGTTTCAAAGTTAAAATAATATTTGATCTTGAACAGCATATAAAGAAAAACGTTCAAAATTGAGCCACTTAATTTTTAAATCTGTAGAGGAGTGTCGAGCAGTCTTATATTTTATTCTTAAATCTCAGCAATGAAAAATAAAAAATGTTTACTTGACCAATTTCAAACTAAACTAATTAGGCAATAAATGTAACTCTGAAGCTAAAATATTTTGTTGCTGAAGCTATACAAATGAAATATTTTTGTGATATGAAATATTCTAGGCGCATAGATGTAAGCTCTTTTTAATTTGAGTTTAAGAGGATTCTAGAGCGTTGTTTTGAATTTACGTTCAAAGTATTAATTATGGTAAGGTCGAAATGAAAAATCTTGCTAGGAAGTACTTTATACTTATAAGTGTCACGATTAAATTATTGACGATGGAGTTTTTAAAAGAGAAAATATTCTTGATTATGAGATCAATTTTAATTTTTTTTTTGTTCGGACTTTTTTGTATCACCGTAAATGAATTTTTAACGACCTAAATATATTCAAATTAAACAATTTTAAAGTACAAAATTCTATCTATCCCCTAATTTTCCCCTTTTTCGGAAATAATTACCCTGTTTCCTATTTTTGAGCTACTTTTTCGCTGTGATCCCTGAAAACTTACTTTTCGTTAGAATCGAAACAGTTTTGCAAATCGATAACATAAATTTCAAGAGACGAATAGATTTTGTTTTCATTCCCTCGACAATTTATTTCCTTCATTTCCGGGAGGAAGTTCTTCTCATTTAAAATACTTTCCGTTTCACAGCTACTCGAGGAGTACAGAAACTCGGAGGAAGGTAAACTCAACCCTCTGGTACGTTTACTCAAGGAGGCGCCTAGTCTATAATAAGCGAATCGTTCCGGTATAAATTGTATAATTAGTTCATTAATTTCGCGAGAAATAAGTTCGAACCGATTAGAGTATTACAACCTTCAAGAAGGCTTCCACATTGAACGTCGTTTTATTTCTGTACCAATATTGAAGAATTTCTGTTCTGAATAGTTTAAAAAATTATTTCCTTCTCTGAAAAATAATTTGATTCGCTCCTTTGATCTTACTTTGATTAAATTTACATATAAGATAGGAACCAGTGAACTTGTAGGATCGTATTATTAATTTAATCGAATGCAAACTTTCTCTCAGGGCCGGTACCTCGAGATACGTTTAGGTTTACCATTATTATTTAATGGCTAATTCTAGAAGACTTTTTATTTGTTTTGGAATCGATTTATTAACGTTAATTTGGAATTATTTGTCAAGAACATAGATTTTTCTGTATATTCTTTCACGTTTTTCTTCAACAATGGGAATCTTACCCCTCGGAGTTTTGTTTGGATTCATACTAATTCTCCCAGTAATAGGTCATTACCAAAACGAAAAAGTTGGGTTTTTGAAACTTTACCACTTCTATTTCAGGAAAAATTTTTTTACAAAAAATTCTAATTTTTTCATTCAATTGAATTCATTGAATTTTGGTCATTATTATTTTCATATAAGATAACAATAAAATATATAAAAATAGTATAAAAGTAAAATAAATATTAAAATATAAATAAATAGTAAAATAAAAAAATATAATAGTAGAATTAAGAATTTTTTAAGGATGACACGGCCACTGACTTATCTTTGTAATATTTGCTTCAGAAGTAGTAAAGGTTGAAAAAATTAAATTTGTCATTGAAAAAATGATTGAGTGGAAAAACTTTCATTGTGGTTCATATAAGACGCATGGCTTTTGAAAAGTGTTTTTTATGAGAATGGTCAAGAAGCGCACCTTATTACATTAGCATATTACGAGTTTGGTACTAGGAGAAGTATGAATTCAAACGAAATTCCGAAGCTTGTAGGTTCTTCTTGTAAGTTATTGTTTATTATTCTTATTATTTTTTAAATCGCTTTCTATGATAAATTACTAAATTTAGAATAAAAAATGACTTACTCTAAAGACTTAACATGTAATTATATATTAATTGCGTGATTATTCTGGCAAAAGCTGAAGGTTGGATCAATTTATTTCATTGAAAAATGGTATATTAACGTAATTTCTGAAAGTAACCGAACAAATATGAATTGTTAAATTTCTTTAGTTTCAAAACCGGAAAGCTATCGTCGAGTTTAACAGACGCACCTCGTGCAATGTGTTCTGCCAATGCAATTATTCAAGTATTAATATTAGCGTAATTAAGGCTCATAAATAAGTTACTGGAGATTTTTAAATGAATTAAAATGTCGTACAATCTTTTACATCATTTTCAATTTCCGGTTCTGAAAGTTGCCCTAATGAAGATTTATGTATTAATTTTTTAAGAGTGATAATAACTCAAAAGGCTCAGCGCATAAATTTAATATCATTATATCAATTCCGAAGGAGACAAACGTGATATTTAGATAACTAAATTCCTTAAGTCCCTGGCTTTGTACTTACCAATATATTTTATTTAAATTTATTAAAAATGATTTAATTGTAAATTGCCAGAAGGCTGACCCTTTTGAATTAGTACGAAAATGTTAACAAATAATAGTTAGTGTGCTGCGTAATGTATACTTAGTATCGATCAGCGACAAAATAATACTGTATTTTTTTATTGTAGCACTAAGTAAAATATTATAAATAGTGAAATTGTAGAATGTAGAATTTTCTAATGTTATAAGCTACTTTTTCAAAACATTCTAACATCTAGTAATACTTTTTATTTTGTTAAAAGTTATTATAAGCACATATTTATTTTTGCAAGACTTATGTAGATAGTTTTATGATTATGGATCTTTTTGTCGAACAATATTCGCTGCGTTTCTAAATGGTTTTTGCAGGGTTTTTTTTCGTGGAGTAGGCCAGTTTTAATGTTAAGGTACGCTGAAATTGAAGAGTTCAGTGAATAAATATGAATTTTAAGAAATTCGAGTAGAATCAAGGTATATTCAAGTGAATTGAAAATTTAAATAAATTTAAATAAGTTGTTAATTACACCGACGTCAAGAAGTCAATTCAACCATGCATTCCAAGAAAAATAGTTACGCGAAATTCAAGTAGATTTAATCGAATTTAAAGTAAATTCTCTTGATCTACTTAAATTCCCTTGAATTAACCTGAATTATGTAAATTCTTCACGGTTTACTTGAACTTGTCTTGAGTTAATTTAAATTGACCTGAAATTACTACAATTTTCTTTGAATTCAGTGTTAATAATTTCCTTGCATTCTGTTAAATTTGGTAATAGAATTCGAAAAGATTTGACAGGGAAGTTAGGCGAATTTAAAACTAATTTAAGTGGACTTAAGAGAATTCAGGAACATTTATATAAAAGGGCCTGGGAGGAGGAGCATGTAAAAGTTGCCTTCAAAGGCTCATCTTGAAAGTCCATTTTAGAGAGAGTTATGGAGGGGGAAATTAAAATAAAATTTGATTATTTTCGAAAACGGCTATTCCGGTTTTTGAAAATAGAAATATATGTTATATTGAACAAGAAGACTGCATACTGAAAAAAAAATTATTTAAAAAAGAAAAAATAGAGGTAAGAAAATGTATTCAAACATAGCATTTTTTGGGTTGTATTTTCAAAATATACCTCTAATCTTGTTTAAAAAAATGCTTAGATTATCTGCTTTTAAGATATATTTTACCCACATTTTTCACAGGGGCACTTCATGGCTTAAAAAATTGTGATAATGTATATTGCCTTATACTGATCGTACTTTTTTTTACTTTTTCGTAGGTTTTCTTACAGATCATTTTTCATAGAAAAATTAGAAATTTTCATGCATTTTTCTGTTAAATAGTAATTTTTTTAAGAAAAACGATCTTCTGCTTAAGTATAGAGGGGGTGGGCGAAATCCTCTAATGTTGAATAATCGAAAAATGTAAGTATTCATCTTTTTCTGAAACCTCATAAAATAGGTAATTTCCGCTAAAAATCATTGTAATTTTGCTTTTTTTGATCCTTATTTTTTATTTTTTTAAATTCAAAATTTTCTGTAAATAGTTTTATTGGCGACTACAATATATAATTTGATCGTTAACAACGATTTAGCCATTTTCGAAAAAAATCCCTTATTTTATTTCACTTTCCCCCTCCATAACTCTGCCAAAAATGAAATTTTAAGTTTATCCTTTAAAAGAATTTTATATACCATCTTTGGTGTTAATATGAACTTTAAACATGCAGGAGGAAATTTTGCATGCTTACCCCCCTGGGACAAAATTTTAATTTAATTCAAAACAAATTTGAGTGCATTTAGAAGATTTGAAGTAAATTGATGGGAACTGAAGTGAATTTAATTGAATTCAAGAAAAATCCAAGTCGATTCATTTGAGATAATTTAAAAGGTCTTAAATTGAGTCAATTAAATTGAATTGAAGGAAAATTACACTGAATTCAGATTGAGTTTAAACTTATTCAAATTAAATATAATTTAATTGAATTGCACTGACTTGCATTAAAATTCAAGTCAGTCAAGATAAATTCAAGGTGAATTCATGTGAACTCTAAACGACATGCATACCTGAATGCAGCAGTGGCCATTCCCTTCGTTTTTTAAAATTTGTTTTATATTGTGAGGAAAAAAAATGAAACTGGCTTCTTAATTCATCGTAAAAAAGAATTTTTGAACTACGTAATTTTCTGAACATTATTCTTTCCTCATTAATTACGTCATTTTTAATTCAAGAAGATTAATAAAACTCATTTGATTTGTTTGATATTTTACGTTGATTTTATTTTAAGACAGTGTCCCCTTTTCCTAACAATTTTTTGTCTACATTTGAAGGTACTTTAAATCACTTCCACAAATTGTTGTAGAAACGTTCTGAAGAGGTGAAAAGGCTAAGAAAAGTGGTTCATAAATCGAAATAGTTTCGCCACAATTTTGAAACAAAGGTCGAGTAAGAGCACTAAGAAAGTAGAAAAAGCTGAAAATTGTGTTTTGCAATCTCAGAAAAGTGCTTCTCGATCTGCTATAATTTCCCCCTGTTTCTTCAATTATTTTATTCAAAAATTCCAGAGTATTTTTCTAGAAAATATTCTACTTTTTAGAATTATAAAAAATCAGAATTAATACACTTTCACATAAATAATTAATAGAATTCTTAAAAGTAACGAGTGATCTTATTGAGAAATAGAAACTAATTATTTTTGGTCTCAAGTCTGCTGATAATTTTGGCTCACTCGCACTGAATGAAATTAGCCAAACCCGTCTCCTGAACAATTTACTTGGCAGTGAGTAACACTTCATCAAGAGTGAATAAGTATTCTACAAAATAGTCGACTTATTGCGTTAGATTGCATTTCATTCAGCATGGATCACGCGTCCTCAATTCACAAACTCGTTATCACGCAAAGTATATTTTTAATTATTATTATATTCTGGAAGCTCATTTTTGTCTCAGACTTAATATTGTTACAGTCCAATATCATGAGTAGGATTTTTTAAATAATTTGCAGGGGGCTGTCCCATTATACAGGGTGCCTAAAAAGTCCCGGGATGGTTGGAAATTTCCTCAGGTAAAATATTTTTCAAAAAAGTGAAGGTCATTCCTGAAGTAAATTTCAACGAGGAATTCAATGATGGCCTTCATTTTGACCTTGAAGTTGACGTTCATGGCTTTTTGAAGGTCAACTTTGTTTTTTTAAACGAAAAGCCCCTTTTTTACATTTGCAGTTGATAGAACGGAAAATTCTACATTCAGGTACGTACCCGAGTCATAGGTCAATTGTAACGTTCAAGGTCAGTTAGAGGTTATTTGAAATGAACCAAGTTTTCCAAGAGGTCAGTGTAATTCCTGAAGTAAATCTCAACGAGGAATTCAATGGTGACCTTCATTTTGACCTTGAAATTTACCCTCATGACTTTTTGAAGGTCAACTTTGTTTTTTTAAATGGAAACCCCCTTTTTTACATCTGCAATCGATATAGCGGAAAATTCTACGTTCACGTATGTACCCAAGTCAAAGATCAATTGTAACGGTCAAGGTCAGTTAGAGGTTATTTGAAGTTAACAAAGTTTTCCAAGAGGTCAGTGTAATTCCTGAAGTAAATTTCAACGAGAAATTCATTGGTGAGCTCTGTATTGATCTTTGTTACAGCGTTTTGAACATTGTAAAATCATAAGGAAATTTTTCATTAAAAGTTCCAAGTGTTCTGGTGAGAGTTCTGTTCCTCCCCGAGGAACATTATTACGAGTACATACTTACTATCTGTCGCTAAAAGATTATCATGAAGCAAGCTAAGCTTTCGGAACGAGAGAGGGTATCTGTATTAATGATGCGTGGTTGGGGTGATCGAGTTCGATCTGATGATCTAGTTCGTTTGCTTTTTAATCGCACTTTTCGTAATGGAGAAGGGTTAAATCCTGTCTCAAAATCAACAATTGAAAGAACTGTAAGGCGCTTTATGAATAATGGATCTATCAAGGACCTTCAGAGAACTGGTCGGCCAAAATCTGCAGGATCTGAGGAGATGCAGATGGACATAGCCCAAGCATTTGTTGAAAACCCACACCTTAGTTTACGTCAAGCTAGTGATGAACGTGACGTTGCTCCTGAGACAGTGCGAAATATTTAAAAAAGCATTAATTTTCATCCTTAAAAAATTCATCTGGTACAAGAGCTCAGTGAAGACGACTCTGATTGTCGGGTTGAATTTTGTGAAATTATGATGAACAGAATTGATAGAGATCCTCTTTTCTTGTACAATACAGTATTTTTAGATGAATCTACTTTCACTTTAAAAGGTGAAGTTTCGAGGCAAAATTGTAGATATTGGTCCGACACAAATCCTGATTGGATGTTGGAAAGTCACACACAATATCCACAAAATATTAATGTTTGTGCCGGTATCTTGACTGATACATTGATAGGCCCTTTCTTCATCGATGGGAATCTCAATGCCCGTACATATGAAGAACTTCTCAGAAACCAAATTGTACCAAAAATAAGGGAGATTACAGGCGATAATTTTCAAAATATTTGGTTCCAGCAGGACGGAGAAGCGGCTCATTACGGTAGGGAGGTTCGAGCATATGTGGATTCTCAGTTCCCTCAAAGGTGGATTGGAAGAAGGGGTGATATCAAGTGGCCTGCTAGATCTCCTGATCTGACGCCTCTCGACTATTTTCTTTGGGGTCATTTAAAGAGCAAAGTATACTCAAAGCAACCACAAAGCTTAGACGAATTGCAGAATCGGATTCTGCAACAGGCTACTTTGATTGATAGGGAGATCATTCGTAATGCTGTAACTCATTTTTACAATCGCATAGCTTTTTGTGAGAAGTTCAAGATTCCCAGTTCGAACATCTTCACAGAAGCGTGAGAGGCAAGGGGACTCACGCTAATCAAGCACCCCAAAGGGAACTGAATTTACTACGTTCACGTCGTTGTTCCTGGGTAATGCTAAACGTAAACGTAAACTGCTTGGAAAAAACCTTGAAGATCATCGTTGCCATGAACGAGCCATGAAGGTCAACTTCAGGGTCAAAATGAAAGACACCATTGAATTCCTCGTTGAAATTTACTACAGGAATTACCTTCACTTTTTTGAAAAATATTTTACCTGAGGAAATATCCAACCGTCCCGGGACTTTTTAGACACCCTGTATATCATCAGTCATAGAGGCATTTTTTTAATGCAATGAAGTGATATTATAAGAGCAGTGTGCTAATTTGACATATTGGACCAAGCCTGATTTTTAACCGATAATCCACGGTCTGAGTTGTGGTGGCATCCGAACTACCATAGCCCATTATTCACGGACTAGGTTGCAGCCAAGGACATTATGGGGGGACCTACTAAGGCTCTTTTCTTCCATTATTATTATTATGTAAATGTGACAGTTTATTAGTGCGTATAGGTCAGTTTGACATCTCATAAAATTTTCTTCATTCAAGTTATTAAGTTTGTTCATCATATTTTTAGTACAAAAAATCTGTCCTATCACTTTTAAAGCCAACTAATACTTCAAGATCAAAATTTTTTGCTTTAAAATCAAAGGGTTCAAAAATGTTCAAAATTTTAATAAAGGATTTTTTTCTGACTGCTCACTAAAATAAAAGCTTAGTTTTGTTGTTTAAATACCTTCAGGTAGAAGAATAAATTTATTATAATACATTCGTAAAAATAAAAATTAGTTTTTAGAGGCCACCCTGAAATATTTGAGTTTTATATTGAGAATTTAACTGCTAATATTTTACAATAATTTTTAGGGTTCCGTAGCCCTGAGTGGAAACCCTTCAAGTTTCGGTCGGGTGTCTGTCCGTCTTTTTTTGAATGAGGGGAAAGAAGGATAAAGGGGAAAGAGGGGAGGCGAAATAGGTAAAGTAAGAAGAGTAAGGAAAATGATTAGGAATGAGGGTGTATAGGAGAAGTGGAAGTGATGGTTAGCGAAGGGAAGTTGGGGGTGGAAGCGTCAGCTGAGGAAGCGATGATAAAGGGAAGTAGAGGAGCAAAAATTAGAGAGTTGGGCGAAGGTTAAAGTGAGGGGAGGGAAAGTGTACCAGGGAGAGGTTTAAGCGACCTAATTAACGTACGAATAGCCTACTAAATCCTTTTTGTAGGCGTCTCGTGCCTACTTTGAATCGATAATAGTTTAGATTTAAATATTGAAAATTTTAGGCAATTTCACAGTTCAATTTTAACAAATGAAAAATTTGATATTGAAAGCCATGATAGTCAGCTTAAAAAAATTGTGTAGATATAAATATTCTTCATTGTTTGGTGTCAATTTTAATCAGTTTTAAATTTAATAACTTTAGATTTAAATATTCCAAATTGTTTGGTTTCAATTTCGAACGAAAAAATGTATCTCGTTTTTTTAACTTTATGAATTTTCAGTTTAAAGGATTTGCAATTAAACAACCTTGAATTAAATGTATGAAATGTAATTTTGGTGATTTACGTTCGCAATTGCTTCGATTTGGAGTTTTTTTTAATTTAGTACCATGCGGTTGGTATGCAATAGCTGCGCATGCTGTGCGGTAAAACGCTGATGTAAAAAGTATGGTCAAAATCCTAAAATAATGTGGTATATATGAAACACTATTTGAGGGGTAGGCAAGAAAGTTGCTAAGATGCATTGGGCATGTTGAGTGAATGAAAGATGAACGATTGACGAAACAAATATATCAAGGTGAAGTAAATGACAGTGTGCCCAGAGGCACACTGCGAAAACAATAATTAGAATGTGTGAATGAGACCCTAATTGGAAGAGACATAAGAAGCCATAGAAACGCAAGGCTTATAAGAAGTATCAGTGGAGTGAGAGATGCCTGAAACAAAAGACTTTGGACCTTAATGGATTTGATTGGAGAGCTTCACATAATGATTTTGTGAAGCTCTTCACCTGGGGTGATCGCTAGATAGATTGACCAAGGACCTAGGTCGGAGCAGTGTTGCTGAACAAGCGTGCTATTTAAATAAACAGCACGCGAATAGATAAATCTAGAAAATCTATACCCGTCCACTCATTACTCCCTGCGCCGAGTGAGTCACGTTACCCCGAAAGGGATGGCTAACTGTTATATAAAAATTTAAGAATTTTTATTCATACATCTCTAGAATTCAGGAGTATTGATTTGTGAATCTTAAAAATTGTAGAACTTTGAATTATAAATCTTGAAAATTGGGTAGTTTTTAATTTTTATAATTTGGAATATTTGAATATTTGGAAGATTTAGAATTGAAAACTTAACTTTTGATTTCCATAATGATACAAATTTAAGAACTTTTATTTAAACATTTTTTAAATTGAAGAGAATTAAAAATTGTAAATTTTCGAAATTTAACTACCTGAAGAAAAAAAAACATGTAATACATCATTTTAAATTATACACATTAAAAATTAAAGTACCTTTAAATGTAAATGTTCAAGAAGAAAAGACTTTTAAAATTTTATAATTTTAAACTATAAACTATAAAAAAGATTGAAATAAATTGAAATTAAAATGGTACGATAGCTGTTGTAGCTTTTTAAATATTTATTTTATTTTACTGCTAATTATAATCTTTTAGCGCACTTAAAATTGAATGATAAAAATTAATATGACAATTAGGCATTTCAAATAAGGAACGTGTAATAAGCACAACTAGCGCGCTATTTTTTATAATATATGATAACGTCGATATAATAACATGTAACATAAAAAAAGGTTTTAATCACCATCAAATATTTAAAAATTATTCGTTCAACCTTCTGATAAAACTGCTATAAACATAAACATATGTATTCTCCTCTTGCAAATAAAAATAAAAAACAGTGCTCACATTGTGAATCTGAATGATTAATTTGTTCTCTAATGAGATCGCTGATCCTTCATATTCGAAGTTGATTGGTCGTGTCTGCAAAAGTAACGAGTTCGGTAATAATTGATCCTGTATTTCCAATTTCGATATTCATCATTTTTGCTCGTCGCTTTTATTCATTATTTTAAGTACCAACGAGAAATCAGTCTAGACTTTTCTACATTGATAATTACAATATTATGCAATCAGAGTTTGTACAATCTGCAGTGAATTGTGATCGACATGATTTGAAACTCAAACGTAAAGATTTAAAATTAACATTTATTTCAACTAGATTTCTCTCACACAATTTTAAATTCAGAACATATACTTAATATTATTGTACACAATTGTCCTATTTCATAGTGTCTATTATCTAAAATAATATAAAAAAGATCAGGGGCAATATTTTTGATAATATCGATGATAATTGATATTTTAACTTCAGAATTATTGTGTAATACTTTCGTATGGATAGACATTAAAACTGTTGATTTATTTCTTTGAAAATACCAATTTCCGACGGGAAAACACTAACATAATCTGAAGTTGTTCCAATGTGTAAGCTTAATTTAAAAATTGTTTAAGATTTTTAATCTTCTGTCAAACCTAATGTTTTTAGTTTAAAATAATCGATTTCTGGTCATTTATGTTAACATAACTTAAATTGTTCTAAAATTGTTAGTCTTTCTTAAAATCTATACCGATAGTCGATAAAAAAATCTTCTTTGAAATCTAATGCTTTTTTGTTCAAAGTACCTATTTTTTATATAAAATGCCCACAAAACTAAAATTTATCAATCTTATAATTCTAAATTTTTAAAAATTCTAATTATTTTCATTTAAAATAGCCTATTTGCGGTGAAAAACTTTGACATATCGGGATGACTGAAAAATCCCAAAATTTAAAATTGAGCGTATGGATTCCATAACGTCCTTAGCCAACCTTTAGCCGTCCTTTCCAACTTCGGAAATTCACTGCGCAAAAAATATGACTATATGCGACTTGACGAGCCGCACAAGTTTCATAAAGAAACTTTTTCATTCAATTTATAGTGTTTTCGCTAAAAATTAAAAACCGCAAATTTCCATTGTACCGAAATCAATTACTTTTTGTACTAAACTCGCGAAATCTCGGCTTCTGTTTGACGAAATGATCGCATTTTTTTCTCCAAATAGAAAAACCCCGTCTGATGCCAATTATGTTTTGAAAGTAGATTTCTTTCTTATATTTGCGACATAAAAATTATTGCATATCATTACTGTCAGGAATCGTTTCCTCATACTTTGATGGACAAAAGTCTGCAGGAATGTTTCGCGAACAGACAACTTCCAGTAGCAAAGTTATTCCTTGATGTTTAAGGAAAACTTAGACCAAATTTGAGATCTTTTATTGCCGCGCGCGCACTCGACTCGAGTCGACCGACGTATTTTAACCGATTTTAAAGATTTTTTTTAGAAATGTTCAGCATTACATTTGTAAGAGAATTTTGGTTTAGAATCTCTAATTTTTGGTCACTGAGCAACAATATATAAAAAAATAAAGTGAAAAAATTGGCCATTTCAGCTTTGCGAATTTTTATCTCAAAAAAAATACAAGAAAAGACTTACCATCACGTGGAAGTATTGAAACTCAACATTTCTCTTCACAATGATCTATAGAATATGAATAAAATATTATTTTCAACATGTCACCACCATTAGTCTGTTTTTATAGGGTACTAAAAAAACTTCATAACTGAAAAAATGAGTTTTGAGATTTTTGTGTGCTAATTAGTATTTGTTTTAGGTTTTTTCAATGGAGATTGTTGCTAATATATAAAATACTACTTCATACTCATAATTAGATGCTCACAAAAACGGTTTAAACAATTTATCATTGTTTTCAGAAAAGTTCTCTTAGAATGGTGATGGAAAGTTGCAGTTTTTTCAAAACTTAAAAAAATTTTTTCGAATATTTAATTAAACTTGAGTGATGCTTAATGATTGTTAACAAAAATAATTGCTTAAACAATTTATTACTATTGTCAATAATATTCAATTTCAATGATGCTAGAAAGTTGCGGTTTTTTCTGAACGCTAATATTTTTGTCCACTTTTTACTAAGTAATGTAATAGTTAATGCAAGTTAAAAAAACATTCTTATTTAGAGAATGGTTTATTGTTTATCTTTTCATTAAGTAATGCTAGAAATATTCTTTTTTCTAAATATTTAGTTTTGCTTTGACTTTGTCGTTACAAAAAAAATAATAAGAATAATTCAAAAAGAATCATTTTTGAAATAGTATTGTATTGTTTTGAATAAATTTCTTTGCTTTTTTCTAATTAATAAAAAAAATTAATTTAAACAAACAATCTATCCTACACAAGAGACAGAAAAATAGAATGAAATATAATATAGGAGTAGGTGGGAGGACTAGGTCTGTAAATGAATTGTGAAAGTTTTGTTTTGAATTATAATAAGCAGTTTTTTACAAAGCGTAATAGAAAAATTTGGTATTGTGCATATTTCATTATCAGCCGAGCAATATTCTAATTAGGTGTCATTAGCAATAATACTAAGTTACTTACAAAGTTATTTTTTTGACATTAATTAATTATCTACCTCACTCTAATTGAAAATTGGACAAAAATTTGAAAAGTTTTGAAAAAACTGCAATTTTCCATCACTATTCTAAGTGAACATTTCTGTAAACAATGATAAATTGTTTAAACCATTTTTGTGAGCATCTAATCATGAGTATAAAGTAGTATTTTATATATTAGCAACAATCTCCGTTGAAAAAACCTAAAAAAATACTAATTAGCACACAAAAATCTCAAAACTCATTTTTTCAGTTATGAAGTTTTTTTAGTACCCTATAAAAACGGACTTATGGTGGTGACATGTTGAAAATAATATTTTATTCATATTCTATAGATAATTGTGCAGAGAAATGTTGAGTTTCAATACTTCCACGTGATCGTAAGTCTTTTCTTGTATTTTTTCTTGAGTTAAAAATTCACAAAGCTGAAATGGCTAATTTTTTCACTTTATTTTTCTATATATTGTTGCTCAGTGACCAAAAATTAGAGATCCTAAACCAAAATTCTCTTACAAATGTAATGCTGAACATTTCTAAAAAAAAAAATTAAAATCGGTTAAAAAATACGATCTGGGGGCGATTATGAACAGTAAATTCATAAATCTAGACGACTGTGGTCGTTACGAGGGCGTCGGTCGACACGTGTCGAGTGCGCGCGCGCCAATAAAAAATCACTTACATCTCTTAAACAAAAAGAACGATTTAGCTCAAATTTGGTCAAAGTTATCCTTAAACATCAATGAACAACTTTGCCACTGGAAGTTGTCTGTCCGTGAAACTTCCCTGCAGACTTTTGTCCGTCAAAGTCTGAGGAAACGATTCCTAACAGTAACGGTTTTCAATAATTTTTATGTTGCAAATGTAACAAAGAAATATACTTTTAAAACATAAATGGCATCAGAATAGGTGTTTCTATTTGGAAAACAAACGAGATCATTTCGTCGAACAGAAGCCAAGTTTTCGTGAGTTTAGTTAAAGAAGTCATCGATTTCAGTACAATGAAAATTTCCGGTTTTTAATTTTTAGTAAAAAAGCTATCAATTTTATTTCAAAAAATTCTTCATAAAAGTTGTGCAGCTCTTCGAGCCGCATATAGTCATATTTTTTGGGCAGTGAATTTCCGAAGTTGGTAATTTTCGGAAATATTTCCGCGTTTCCACAAGGCACCGCGTACTGGGAGAGCGAGACCGAGCGCTAAGGGCGGTATGGAATCCACACGCTCAATTCCTGACACCGAAAAATTCCCGAAGCATAAAATATCGAAAATTTAACATTCTCGAAAGTAGAAACTTGCCGATAATTTAACATTCTTGAATTATAAATTTACCAAATCTAAACTTCGTTAAAATCTACATCGATATTTGTATAAAAAAAACAGCAAAAACCGTTAGGTTAACGTACAACTGAACACACAAATCTAAATCCTGTTTGAAATCTAATGATTTGTTATTTAAAATATATATCAGCTGGCTAAAACTCCAACATAACTTAAAATTGTTCAAAAGTTGTGAATCTTCTTCTGTTCAAAATAAACTATTTCCAGTAAAAATTGTGAATATAACCTGAAATTGTTTAAAAATTGAAAATCTTCGAACCACAATGATTTTTATTTTAAAACAATAATTTTGTGTGCAGTACGCTAACGTAACCGAAGATTGTTAAGCAAATTATGAACATTTAAAAACTACTCATTTTTATCTAGAAATGTCAATTCACGACCAAGGACGCTAACAAAACCGAAAGACATAAATTATTAATAATGTTTTAATTTTTGATTAAAAATACCCATTTCCGGTTTAGAACGCTAATACAACCTAAAATTGCTGCAAATTAGGAATCTTCTTTGAAAATTTATGATTTTATATTAAAATTCTTTAAAAAATACATATTATTAATTTTTAGGGAAAGTCCGTAACATAAAACATGTATAATATATTTAATTATTCAATAAATAATTCGAAAGTTTTTATTTAACCAAGGACGAATATTTGTTAAAAATCATACATGTTTCAATGTTTTCTACGATTTCTTATTAAAAAGGATTAGTTGTAGATTTAATGGTAAAAATGGTACTAAATAAAAAAATTAAGTTTCATTTTTGGTTGTTATAGAATTAGGTCAATGAGGGTAATCGATATAATGGTTGGCTCCCGTCCCCCGCCCCTCTTTTTTGTCCACCTCATCTAAATGTGTTTATATGAAAGGGTGTAATATTAAGAAATAAAACTGATAAAGCGCAAACAGTTGTAGACTATGTATATAATTTTTTGTCACTTGGTCTCACGAATAATGAGGGAAAATCATGTGAAAAACAGTTTTTGGTTTCGGCCAATCATTTTACAATTCAGAGGCTAATCAATGTGCTTTTGGAATCAGTAATCTATATAATACGAGGGTAGTTCAACAAGTCCTTAGAATTAAGTATAAAAACAATTTTTTTTTGGGTAAATTTTTTTTTATTTTTCAACATAATCTCCTTGGAGCTCTATACACTTGGTCAATCGCTTTTTAAGTTTTTTTAATCCTTCAGAAAAGT
>NC_046660.1:83230751-83241604 GCF_010883055.1 Belonocnema kinseyi
ATCTAGTCGGGAGTGGTGCTGACTGAAAACAGATGATTTGGAGCGATTCGCGCGCCATCTGTTGGTCATTCTAAGGACTTATTGAACTACCCTCGTAGTAGAGGATACGAATATAAAACGACCTTCACCCATTTTTTTACACGATGAAAAGTATTTTATATCGCAGTTAGAGTAGGTTGCCTAAAAAACTGATTAAATGAAAATTCAAAAAGGACTGTTTTAATTTGCAGTCGTCCGTTTACGAAACAAACTACACCAAACTCTCGCTTTTAGTCAAGTGTCAGGGGTTGCCATCAAATGTCCTTAGACTGAGAAACTGCGTGAGCCAGCAGTTCTAGGAAGGCTGAGAACGGGGTGACTGGAAGCGAGAGTTTGGTGTATATACTAATCGAAAGTATGAAGCTTATAGAATATGTAAGAGCTGGGTTGTCTGTTTTTTCCTGTCATAACTATTGGGTTGGCAGGTGTAAACAGGTAAATCGATACAAATCCGCCAGTTGGTTTACGCAATAAACCTTAAAACAAAATAAAGATAATTTTTTTGCGAATACGATGACATAAGGTTGTCTGCGAAACGCTGTTTCGAATTCCGGTTGTCGAGTTTTAAAACGCATGTAAAATGCATGAGAAAAATAACTTTTTTTGAGTTTTTAGAATAATTTGTAGGGTTTGAAAATATGTGACGGAAAAGTATGGGGGCCAGTGAGGAATTATCCAACAAAGAATTTCATGTATCATACATATGGGTTTGACACCCCTAACACATCCCCACGAGTACCTGAAAACTACCCTTAAAACCAAAAATGCCAATTATTTATGAAATCGACCTTTTGAACACTGTATTATCGTATTTTTTACTTGAAATTATTAATATTGGTCTAGTGGAATATTTATTATCATTGATTAATTAATTTTTTATCATTTAAACAATTGGAATTTGTTTATATAATTTTATTTCGAAAATTAGTTTTTACCCCTGAAAATTATTACTATTAGTTTAGTGAAATATTAATTGTTATTGGTTCATCAATTTTTAATTATTTAAACAAATGGAATTTGTTTACATAATTTTTTTTCGAAAACTATTATTTTTTTCTTAAAAATTACAGTGAAACTCTTCAATAGCCCTCCCTTCTATAGCCCTTCCGAGAATTGAGGCCGTGCCGTATGTAGGTGAAACAGGAGGTGTGCGGGATATGCGGCTGTCACTCAGGCGAGCACTCAAGCATGAACAAACAAAGGCGGAGCGGGCTATAATGAGTTAGTTCCCACCCACCGTTAGCCCTAAAATTGGCGCTATGGGAGAGTTTCACTATATTACTATTGGTCTAGTGGAGTATTTAACAACACTGGTTAATTAATTGTTAATTATTTTTAAAAATTCCATTTGTTTAATCAATTAAAAATTAATGAACCAATGTTATTAAATAATCCACTAGATTAATAGTAATAATTTTAAGGGGTGTGTGTTAGGGGTCTTAAAACCATACGTCTCATACATGAAATTCTTTGTTATATAATTCTCTAAAGGCCCCCATACTTTCCCGTCACATTTTTTCAAACCCATAAAATTTATTCGAAAAACTCAAAAAAGTGATTTTTCCCCATGCATTTTGCATGCTCAACTCAACTCGACAAACGGAATTCAAAACAGATTTTCGCAGTCAATCTTATGTCATCGTGTTCGCAAGAAAATTATCTTTACTTTGATGTAAGGTTTATTGCGTAAACAGATTGGTGCAAAATACTGGTATTGACTTACCTGTTTATACCTGTCAACCCAATAGTTATGATGAGAAAAAAATAGACAACCCAACGCTTGCATATTCAATAAGCTTCGTTATTTCGATTAGTGTATAGTTTGTTCCGTAAACGAAAGATTGAAATTTTGGTTTAAAAAGTCATTTTTGAATTTTTAATTAATCATAACCTTGATAGAAATTGTATAGGCAAACTACTCGCAATATATTTTTTAATATATTAACTTTCATATAAAATACTTTTCATCGCGTAGACAAATGGGTGAAGGTCGTTTTATATTCGGATCTTAGACTATAACCTGATGTGGACAATGACTGTATTACTCCACATTTCAGTGGCCACCCATTGTTATTTTGACATTATTGTTTATTTCTTTAAATATAAATAATTAATAACTTATAACGCTTTACTCACTATGGTAAATTGATTCTTTCTAATGGGTATTATCCATCTGTGTAGAATTTCGTTCGACGCTTATTAGTGCTTTTTTGCACATTTTTAAACTGGAAAAATTCTTGAAGTGACCAATCATTGCACCGAATACACTATTAAATAGATACACATTTTGCTGAACTGTTGAACATTTTCATTCGTTTAAAATGATTATAACTAAAAAATTGGGTAAACTTTTGCAATTAAAAGATTTGGGTCTTGCTCTATTTTCAGTTATGAAAGCTTTTACATTTTTTGCAGGTGCTTTTTACATTTTTAACATGAAAAAGTTTCAAAACCGACAACGAAATTTCAAGATAATCGATAGAAGTTCTAAAATTATTTTGGAAATATGGTTTTCCCGCAGATAAAAAATTAAAATTCGTATTAATTTACAAAACTAAAAAGCTTGAGAATATTATTCAGATTATATCAAAAGATTGAAATTTTCACGCAGTATACATTAAAAATCAATTTATAGGTATAAAGAGATGACATCAATTTACAGCACGTAAAAAGTCCTTAGGTAGATAAAACAATTTTATTTTGGATTCTTTTGGAGAAAATTTTGAAATAATTCATCCAGTAGCTTGAAAACAAAGCTATGGAGTATAATTGAAGTTTAATAATTCAAAGTTATCTAAAAAAACCGGGTCTGGGTTTCCCGAAAACAATAATTTCGAAATATTTGCGAGATATTAAGCGAAAATAGTACAATGAACTTTTTAATAATTGGTTATTTTAGTTAATTTTAATCAATAAAAATATAAAATACGTTTATTCCAGTTGAATTCTTCCAAATGTAAATCATGGCGATTTAAAGAAGCTGAGACCACAGGCTACTTCAAATTTTTTGCGCTCGGATATAAAAATGGAATTGGCGATAAGTCGACATGGGTGCCGTTATTAGGAGAGATCGAATCGTTGATAAAAAAAACCTAATATTTCGAGACACGTTTGACCGCAGGAAGACCGAATCGTTTAAAACGCGTGTCGCGCCTACACATTACTGATGACTGAAATAAAAAAGAAATAAGAAGAAAAAATAATTAAGGGAGAGAGAAAAAGATCCAAGTGATAGATTAATCTATTTTAAATACATTCACAAATTTTTATTGGTTAATTGGAACTCTTCTATTTCAAAGAATTAAAATTCTAATATTATCAACAATCGTGTGCTACGCGTGCGTTTAATTTTTCCATCCAAGGAAAAAAATTATTTTTAATACAAAATAAAAATTTCCAATAACTGTTTTTTGTTAAGAATTTTTGAATACTCAAATTCGAGATTGGTTTTAAAGATATTGACGTCGTTTAGATGTTTGGAAGACATTAAAAAGTAAATGATAAATTTGTATAAATCTTTAAAAGTTTAAAAATATTTCTACAATCATTTCTAATTTCTACTAATCTTATAATGAAACTGCTTTTTCACCTTCTAAAACTTCTAAATAATCTTCTAAATATATCGCAACATTATTCGACTTCTTCTCAAAATTTGTTTGAATAGAAAAATGGCCTTACAATCTTACAGATTCTTTTTTGAAAATTTTCTAAATCTTTTGAAACATTTTGAAATGCTTTTAAATATTCTCTTAAAATTAGTTTTTTTTTTAATAGATCAATTTTAATTTTTATAGAAATCTAAAAAAAATGTAAATTTTTTTAAAAATGTTTCCAAATTCTGAAAAAGATTTTTTTTTAAAATTTTCAAAAGTATACATTTAAAAAAATGAAAATCCATACGAGTTTTTAATTATTTTTGAATCAATGTGAGTTTTGTTCAAATCATCTTACGATTTTGATTATTTGTAATGGCTTAAAAACTTTTAAAACTTCAAAATATGTTTTGAAACAATTCAGTTTTCCCAAAATTTTCAAAATCCTATTGAAAGAAAAAAAATGACCTAAAATTTTTCAATTTTCAAAGCTTAAAATTAATCATTAGAAATACAACCTAATCATTTTAATTTATTCCAAAAAACTTATTGTTGTTACAAATATTTTTTGTTACCGGTACAGACAATTTTTTATCGGTACCTATATTTAAAATTTTTGTCCGTAATTTTATTTTTCTCATATCTTTAAAAGTATGAAAAAGTTTACAAATTACAGTGTGGTAGCAAATTTTTAAGAATATAATTATTTTCCAATGATAAAAAATCTTTTTCAATTAATAATTTTTGCTTTGATCAATAATGTTCAGTAATATTTAGAAATAAATATGACAGCCGCTGAATGTCATATTGATATTTCCATTATTCAAATACGAGAACCTTCAATATAATTAATTTCATTTAATTAAAAACAGTTTATGTTGTAAAAAAAACTCGTATTTCAATTTTGCGATTTGAAACATGAATTTCCGGTCAATTTTTAAACTCTCTTTCATAGGGATGACTTACGACCCCTATCGAGTCATTTTTTCTCAGACATTTTAGCGCCAGTCTGCACTTTTCCAGGCGTAATCTATAGGCGCACTTAGTACAGCTGTTAGAGCAACTCAGTCCATGATTCCTCTTTTTCTCTTCTCTACTCCTCTTCTCTTCTCTTTTATTCCATTTCATTTATTTTCTGATCGTTCGTTTTCTTTAAGACACTTCTGTTTCTTCTTTCTGATGACTTTTGACTCCGTTTACAAGGAAACCCATCACTGGGGCATGCGCAATCGTAAATTTCTATGTGTCAATTTTAAAGTGGATAAAAACGAGTAAAAGAAAACTAGAAGATTTTTTGAGACAGTTGGAATTTATGTTAGATTTTTTAGAAGGTGCATTCAATTCTGGTGGATAAAGAAAAAATTGATACAAAGAAGATTTTTAATATTTATGTAATACAAAATTAAATTGCTAAAAACTTTAAAATGTTTTAAAGTTGCTCACAAAGAAATGATTCTACTTCAACAAAATGTAAAGTTTGGATTTTTTTATTATGTATCTATTCTTTTATTTTTCAGTAAACTAACAATTCAAAAAAATTAATTAAACTGCCGAGCAAGTTTTTGTATACATTCTAGAGCGCATTTTGTAAAAATAAGGGTAAACATTGAATACACAGAATTAAACTTTTAGGTGAAACTAAAAACTTTTATTTATACGATTCAAAGTCTATTTCTCAATTTTATAAGCCACCTATAAGTTGTCAATAAGCGCATACCACTTCGATTAGTAGAAGTAAATATCATTTTTGAAAATTATAAAATAGAAAAGAAAAACTTGGTTTCAGAAAAATGAAACTGGAAATTTTAAAGCTTACAGAAATTTGCACAATTTTATATCTTTTTTCATAAAATTTTTAGAGGCGAAAATTTTTTAGTTGCCCGAAATTGCCAAACTTCTGAATGAATAAATTTATCAAAATTAATTTTTACGTTTATATGTTTTCCAAAACAAAAATTAAGCTGAAAAAAACACGTTAAAAATAATTTTAAATGATCCAAAACTTCTGTTAACTCAATAATAAGTCAAAATAACCAGAATGGTTGTAATAGATTACTATTACAACGGATTCGTCTCGGATTCGAATTTCAATACCAAAGACAGAAATTAAACATTTCCTCTCGATTTTTTCATCCTAGATGTGCATCGGCTGTATACAACAAAATTTAATTTCACTTATCAAAAAAGGACTGGATACTTTATTTTTGTTTTGATTATATATCCTTCAAAATCATTAGAAAAAATCATTCTGTGAAGAAAAGTTATTAGTAAATAAATGTTTTGAAGTCTAATTTTGTACAATCTTATAAGAATTTGCCGAAAAAATTTTGTGAACAAAGTTATGGCTATTTGAAGAATTTCTCGTCTTCTATCGAAATTGATTGGAAAATTTCAAAAGTTGAAAATTTATGAAATTTTTCATCAAACTTTTTCCTTTAAACATGACATTTTTTATAAATAATCGATACTCTCAATTTTTTCTAACCCATTTTATTATTTGTTTACTATCAAGTTATTAAAACGTTTAATTTAATCCTTTTTGGGTTTTTATCACATCAGAAAATTGTATTATTGAGAATAGAATCAATCTTAAAGGATTTTCTTTATTTGACTTTTTTCGTATCGTTTTGGCAAGACATGTGAATTTTCGTTTTTTAGACAACAAAAATTCCTCTTCTTTCCAAGGCGACGGAACGGGGTAGACTATTCTGAATTATACTCTTTACATCAGGACGAATTTTGAATAGAATTCAAGAGACAAAAAACGCTAGGATTTTTCACTAAATTTACTTTAAATTTTTTCAGAGAAACCAGCGACATTTCGCCAAAATAAAACTTTTGATATTTTAAAAGTGATTTCCAACGGAGACGAGGAATTCTATGAGAGAATCAGAGATAAATAAATTTATTAGAATAAAAAATATTACATTTTTACCGTAGTTTTGGCCAGATTTTTAATAATTCGCGTTTTCAATTTACAAAATTCAAAAACTGATACAATTGTAAAAAAAACTTCGGCACATGGATACGATACGTGTTGTCTCACTCCCGTTGAAAAACACAATATCTGAATGTCAAATGATTCTGTGACTTAAGCATGGACTGCCTATCCGATTTAAAATAAATGAGGCTGGTGGTGAGTTTTTATATTGAAAATTTAACCAAAAATTAAAATTGGAACACATATTCTAAATTCCATTTAACAAAAATTTTTATTGTCTATTTAAACTGAAAATCTACCTTCTTAAACCGTACAAGGAATTGTATATACTGGAGAGCAACAATCCTTCCATTTTTTGAGGTTACCGGAAAAAGAAATTCCGTATTTTATTGTTTCAAAATTGGTGAAATTAAATGAGAAAAGCTCAGTTTTCAAACCAAAAAAAAAATGAGTAACTTCGTTTCATATTTATATTTTTATAAATTAAAGTGTAGTCATGTCTTCAAAAATGTTTAATAAATAATTCCACTCAATAACTTTTCGTCTCCCTCCCCGCGTCAAGTCCGGAAAATGCCCCAAAAAGTAAAAAGTATATATTTTTCATCTCAACAAATCAAGAAAAGTTATTATTTTTAAAAGCAGTGGCACAATTGACAAATATTGATAATAATATTTTTTAACACATTTTGCAATTTTTTAAACCATTTTCAAACGCTGAAACCATTTTTTCCCCGGCGAATCGTAAAAAGTTAGTATTTTTAGGATGCATATTACAATTTGATCAATTTTACAATTTTAAGTATATTATTTTTTGTAAAAAACAGTTTTCAAAATTTAAATAGTAAATAAAATTACTCATTTGTCTCTTTTTATAGAAAAGGTAGAGAAAATACTAGTCTTTTCAAGTTTTTTACACTATGCGCCTTATTATATAGAATTTGCTTATTTAATGCTTATATAACCTAATTTTTAAAAAATTATCTCTTTGGTTGAAAATCCAACTATTTTTGGTTAAAAGTAGTAACTTCTTATTTGAAAATTCGACTTTTTGGATTGAAAATTGTACAGTTTGCGTGAAGTTTTTGTTATCCATTGATTGAAAAAATCTGTATTTCTTGAAAATTAATTATTTCAACTGAGAATTTAACAATTCAATTTTTCAGTGAAATTTCAAATACTTCAATTAAAATTCATCTTTTTTATTTAAAAATGGAACTACTGTCAAACTCTTCAATAGCCCTCTCTTCTATAGCGGTTGCACTCAGACGAGCACTCAATCGTAAACAAACAAAAGCGAAACGGGCTATAAGGTGTTAGTTCCCACCCACCGTTAGCCCCAAAATCTGCGACATAGAAGAGTTTCACTGTACTTGGTTACAAATACGTATTTTTTTTTTGTTTTGGTTAAGCATACATTTTCCCAACTAAAAATTTAACTATTCCTTTTTGGGTTGCAAATGATATTTTTTAACTGCAATCTCTGGGGGCTCTATCTCTCCGGTTCAATGTATTTTTTATTTAAAATTAAAATCTGTTTTGGTTCAAATATAAACTATAACATTGTTTTTTGAGAATTAAACTTTTTTTGTTGAAAATTAAATACTTGGTTGGAAGTTGAACTCCTTTATTAAAACAGCAATTTTTTGCTTAAATATTCATCTTTTTAGTTTGAAATATTAACTCTTTGGTTGATAATTCCACTATTAAGTTTTTCATTGAGACTTCATCTTCTTGGACTGAAAATTGAATTACATGATTAAAAGTTTAATTTCTTTGTTGACATTTTTTTTTGTTAAAAATTTATAACCTTAATTTAAAATGGATCTGTTTCGATGAACGTTTAACTATTTTGTTGTACATTTCTTTCTTGGTTAAAAATTAATTTTTTTATCTTTAAATTGAGCTATTCCATTTTTTGTTGAAAATTTATTTTTGTTGGTTGAAAATTGATGGTAGTGGATGGATTGGGTTACCTGGTGCGTTGACGAACGACCGGACGGTTCCTAGTCGGGTGTCGATCGATGTTCATTCGCGTAAAAGGGTGGGCGGTTAGAGGGAGAGTGGATGGTTAAGGGAAGGTCGGGGGTTGTAATAAGCGTAATGGATATAGCACCCCCGCAGGCATGCTCTCGTCCTCGACCATTCACACACGAAAGGGTTGCGAATTGCGATTGTTAATCACCAGTAACATCGCTCTCACTCTCATTATTCTAATAATATACAAATTTCTCATATAATTATTATTAATCAAAATACTATCCTACCTAGTGCCATTCTCACGTTTATTCCAAATTTTTCCTGATGACCCGTTTCACCTTCTTCACAAAATTCACCCTAATGGTCCAGATTTCGTTGTACCTTACATTAATAAATTGCAAACTTTCTAAACAACGCTTTACTTTTAACAATATATATTTAACAGTTTACCAGTTTTAATCTTCACAGAGATTTTTTTTGAAAGAACAGGATTTGATTTTTTAAAGCACTTCTTCCTTAGCAAGCTCTCCCCATGTGGAAATCAGCCCAACTAATAATTGAGCGCCAATTGGGCCCCAACTGGGCAGCCCAATTAACAAATTGTGACATTAATTAAAAAATTATTTTCATTAAATAATTACGTATGTGCAATCTGACCCAAATCTTGAAACTTTACCAATTATCCCGAGTTTTTCATTATCAAAACTTACGTTGATGAAGTCGGTGAGTGTTTGATTCTGTGCTTGGGCGTACATTGGGCTTACCCATAGAACGCCCAAAGTGGGCACTATCGGAGCAAACCAGTCGGGTACCAACTGGGCAGCCCAATTCAAAAAAGTGAAATTAATTTACAAATTATTTTATTTAAATAATTACGTGGATGCAATCCGAACAAATCCTAAAACTTTTCCAATTATTCCGAATTTTTAAGCATCAAAACTCATTTTGATAAAGACGATTAGTGTTTGATTTCGTGATTGGGCTTTCATTGGACATAACCATAGAACGCCCATAGTGTGCATCATAAATTGATTGACAGATTATTTTAATCGTAAAAGTCAGTGGATGCAATCCCAGCCAAATCCTGAATACATTCTTATATCGAAATTTCAATTGTCAAAACTTATGTAGATAAAGCCGATCAGTGCTTGATTTTTTACTTAATTGGGCTTAAATTGGGCTTACCAGTAGAACGCCCAAAGTAAGCACTATTGGAGCAAACGAGTCTGGTCGCACAAAATATAACTCCAGTTATATCGATAGAGGGCAGTAGAAAGATAAAATATCGGCTGTGGTTAGCTGTTATTTACTTTGGTAAAGTTATTGTGAACTGTATCCGTTTAGGAATAAATAAATAAATCGAGATAGTGCTGATGAGAAACGCCGTACGAATAATGAATTAGGCACACGGGTTGAAAAATAATGAGCGATTCGAGTAGAATCTAACAGTCATATTTCATTCATATAAATGGAAATAATTCTTAATCCATCAAATTACATAGTAAATGAATTATTTACGAATATTGCTTGTTTATTATATTTTGTTGGAAAATGTTAAAGTACATTAATTTACTGAAAATTTTTTTCTTTCATCCTTAAAAAGAACTTCTGACCATTAAATATTGTTCATAAAATAACGTTTTTCTTTTAACATTACGATGAATGTATAATATATTTTACATATTATATTTTTAATATGCTTAAAATAATGAAACTGTTTCCGAATTAGACATACGCTTTAAATTAAAATCGATATTTCCTAAAAAAAAAACCAAAGTGATTAACAGAGTATAGTAACATTTTCAAGTGAAACAATAACAAATCAATATTTTTTGCAAATTAAGCATTTTATAATTTTGAAACCCCGCCTGTATTGGTTAACGTGTGCACTGTGCGACTGCGCGAGGCGCAACGCCGCAGACGGGGTCTGTCGTCTGCTCTAAAGCAGTTGCGAACGCCATTTTTTCTTGTATTCGAATCCGTTCAAGCTACCATAAAATGAGGTTATTTTTACAAAATTTTTTCGTTTTTACTTTGTAGAAATGTACAAAATAAGTGATCGCTTTTTGCTGTTTCCCATACTCAGTTGAGTATTTGTACTAAATCAAATATATTACAGAAAACACAACTTCAGATGCTTTTAGGAATGAGCTGACTGTTGGAAGAGACTGGGATGGAGGTCAGAAGGAATAATAGCATACTATTTTTTTATTATTACACCATTAAGCCATTTCCCTTTCGGGGTAGGCGTGACTCACTCGGCAGGGGAAAGGAGTAGTGTGTGGATGGGATAGAGATTTTTC
>NC_046660.1:83241704-83250278 GCF_010883055.1 Belonocnema kinseyi
TTCCTGTCCTGGCATACTTCTCTAGCTTCTTTTATGTCCATGCATTTTTTCATGCAGGCTCTCGTGTTTCTGTGACTTCTTATGTCTCTTCTAAGTAGGGTAGAGTTTTTAAATTATGAAATAGCGTCAAATTAAAAAAATACTAACAAATATTTATTATTTATTACTTTTAACTTTAGGAGTTCAATAATTTTACCCTTTTTTATTAATTGGGCATAAAGTGGGCTGCCCAACTAACGCCCAGCTAAGCCCCAATCTGAGCATTCGTTGGGTTGACCGTTACAACCCAGAGAGTTGCCCAATTGGGCCCCAACCAACTTTTCCACATGGGTATATTAATTTTTATGGTGAATTTCTCTTTTTTATTTAGCTTTGAAAAGCCTCTTAAGAACTTTAGCACTTTCCACTGAAACAAATACATCAGAGAAAATTTCAAGAAGTTCAAAGATTGAAAAATGTATTCCTTATTTTTATCAGTTTTTTTCTAGTTTATTATCTTCACTACAGAACACTGAGTTCTTCAAAAATCTCGTTTTGTATCATTCGACGTTATTTTGATTTCCAATTTATTTTTATAAGTTAAAATTTTTCAGATGTATTTAAACCTTTTTTAATTACAGTTAAAACAGATTATAGTGTATGAAAGAGAAATTAAAAAATTATTATTCACGAAAAGAACAAATGTATGAAGATAAATTTTTTGTAATTTGCAGTTTTCTAATATGTAAAACGAAACCATATAACAATAAACTCAAAATTAATTATACCCTATTAGAAGGTCGTAATAACCGTGCAGAAATTGCCCAACTTATTCCCGAGTTCCGATCTGGGCCCGATCGGATTTTCCACATGTGGCCCCAAGGGGGCAGATGATGTGGCTCGCATCAGTGCCACGTCGAGTCGGGTTAGGTTAGGCAAGATTATGTCAAGTTTTCTATTATCGTCGTAATATTGTTTTTCTTTCATACAACTTAAAATGCCAAAAGCAAATGATAGATTGCGAGTTCGGAATCACAGAATTGTTGGTGAGATTTTTTATATTCGCAATGAAGACAAATGTAAGCTTTCATTCGCTAGAATCAACATCATAATTCATTTTTAGCTTCTGAAGATTTCCAGCAATGTATTCGAGAAAGCGTCGTCACTTTGAGCGCATTTACTATTTATGTGAATAAGAAAATGTTTTCCAGCTTTTTAGAATTTTATATTTTGTTGCTGATATTGCGAAAATAGAGATTACCTTATACCAAATGTATTAATTTCCAGATTAGTAACATTATAGATTAAATGCTTTTTATATTTTCTTGAACATAACCTCACTTTTTATATCTCACTCCATTTGCCCCATGTGCATTAGTCAAACAAAAATCATTGCCAATAAATATGAAGAAGATTCAAAAATATTTATAATTAGAATTCATTTGTGTTTTTGTGTGTAATAGCTCTAAATTTGAACATTTTTAGTCAAAGCATAATAGTTTTCTTCAAAATGCAAACTCTTATGGATAAATTCAAGCAATACAAATAGATAATGTAATGTAGAATGTTGAAAATGAGATATGATGTATAATGATATATAATGTAGAATATTAAAAAATTAAAGTGTTGTAAAATGCAAAGTTGAAAAAATATTAATATAAAAAATTTTGAAATTTTACTAATTATAGAAATAAAAAAGTATAGAGATCATGTCTGGGCCAGATCGGGTCCCCATTTTTGATGCCCAGATCTGGGCCCGGTCGGGTAGGGCGTTCCATTTACGGTCTGGCGCCAGACCGATTACCCTATCGGGCACACACTTCCCGATCGAAGCCTGACCGGCGCCACACTAAGAGTTCTGCACGGGTACACACTACTTTTTCACATACTATTTTCGATTTCCAAAATATGGTTTCAACGACTCTTTTTCTTGTTTTTTATCTAAATTGCTAACCAAATTAAATTAATTTTTGGGTTCCATTAATTTAATTAATAGAACCCAATAAGAAAATCCAACTATTTTTTGTGGAAATTGATATTTCTTTGGGAACCGATTTAATTATTTGGTCGAAAATTGAATTGTTCTGTTGAAAAAATCTTTTTTCGTGGAAATCTCAACTATTATATTTTTGGCTGACAACACATATTTTCAGGTTAAAGATATCAGTAATTGGTTCAAAAAATAAATGTTTTCTTTAAAATTCAAGAATTTTGTTAAAGTCATCCTTTTCCGTAAAAATTAGGAAAATTGAACTATTTTGACGACAAATAAACTATTTTGTTATAAGTTCAAATATTTTGTTATTAAGCAACTTTTTTGTTGAAAATTTATATTTAAGGGTCTAAACTTAAAACTAAACTGTTTTGTAGAAAATTCAACTATTTAGTTGTGAAATCAAAAATATGGTTGAAAATTATCTTTTTGTTAAAAGATTAATTTCATTTAAAAATGCATCAAGTTGGTTGAAAGTTGATCTTTTTTGGCAGAAAATAATTTTCCTTGGTCAAAGATTCGTCTTTTTTGTTGAAAATTTATCTTTTTGGTTGAAAATTCAACTATTTGGTTTAAAATTGATCTATTTTGTTAAAGATGCAATAATTTTACGTAAAATATGAAGAACTTTAAACATTTAAATTGGAATTTAATATTAATAAATGCATAATATTTATATTAAATAATTTATTTCCCTATTTTCATGAAAAATATCCTTATTTCCCCTGCGCTCAGAGCATTTTGGACCGTGAAGCCTTCCAGTGAGCACCAAATTGAATGACGTTTTTACAGCGTTATAAAGTTCTTAGCACGTTTTTGGAGGATGCGGTAAAGAACCGTTATTAGAACATTCTAAAAACTTTCTATTTTATTTCGAATAATGTTATAAAAACGTGCCATATCCAACAGATGATTTCAGAACGTATTTTGGACGCGGGATGTTTTTAGAATATTTATTAGGCTTGACATAAAACGTTTTGAGGACGTTCGATTTGCAAGTGCAGAATTGATTTATCTTTTGGATTAAGTTTCTAGATTGAAAATCATTACCGATTTCTTCGCTCCCGAAGATGTGCGCCAAATCTACAAAATTATCATACAAATATTTTAGGGAATATTTGAAACATTAAAAAGAATCTCTTTCAAAGCCTCTTGGTTTCTAAGTTCTTCAATTTTTTTTATAATTCTTAATTAATTAATTAATCGAAACATTGTAAAGAGCCACAAAAGGGCAAAATTGGGTCAAAATTTTCGATTTCAGGTGTTTTAGAGGATTTTTCAAATTTGGAGGGGGGGAAAAGGATTAGGTAAAAGCGGGGATGACGGTGATACCTGGTTTTATTATCCCTTTGGCTTCTAGTTGGAAAACTCAGTTTTGTAGAGAGGAATTGGATGGAAAGGAGTTGAAAGAAGGATGGAAAAGCCAGAAAGAAGCGCGGATGAAACTTGATCATTGTTTGCAGTTCATCCCCCGCGTAACCAAAGCATCCATCGCATCGGCAAGCAAACACTTCTGTGGATCCATTGGGGTCGGCTGCATCAATGCCAGGCCAGGTCGCTGCAGATGACTATTCCCGTACCCGGTTGCCGGTTCCTCCCTTTGGAGCCGATGCGGAACACGGTGCGGGACGTATGTAACCCGACCGGGACGCTGGCGCTGGCTGGCTGATGGCTCATCTTAGCACTTGGGGTCCCTCAAGAGCAAGAGGAATCGTATGCCTCTCGCCTTTGACCCGACCCGATGTATCCGATTCCCATGAGACCTGGTGCACCTCACCCGTTTGTACTTCTTCTATTCCTCTTTGAGAGAAAACAAATTTGAACAGAAGCGGCTGCTTTCCAAACTTCACCTGGTCCGGATCCAATACCTACATTTTATAAGAGGAAAAAATGGCTTTTTTCCCTTTCAAGGATTTCTATCTGATAGTGATTATTTAATTATTAGGGTAACTCAAAAACCTAAATAAATTACTATCAATATTCTTCGTTCTTTGACGAAAAAGAAATTATACTTTATGCAAAATTACGATAAATAATCATTGAAAAACGTTATCTATAAGAGTTCCAACTGCCCTTAGGGCAGAAGTCATTCTTGGGAGATAAATTAATTTTGGTTCATTTTCATATTGATATTTTATATGTACCACTCCACTCAAAAGAGATACTATGTTACACTCTATTGCATGTTGAAAAACGACTTACAGACCCCTTACATGAAGAAAAATAACCTCTAAAATTCGATAAGATATCTTATCGAACTCTTGCACTATTCTCAAATTAGAAAAAATATTAGAACAAGGAAATAGAATATGCAAAGTGTAGGTGAAACTAGTGCAAGGTAGATAGAAATTTTTTTTTGTAGTCATTAGAGAAAAACAAAATATGATCTTTGCAGCGATTGCAAAGAAATCTTTACGAAAAAATTCAACTTGATCTACTTGAAAATTACCCGCAACGAAAATTCATTTGTGTTTTTTCTGTGATAATATTATTATTATTACACTATTAAACCATTTCCCTTTCGAGGTAGGCCTGACTCACTCGGTGGGGAAAGGAGTAATGTGAGGAAGGGATATACAATTTTTAGATTGATCCAGAATTCTCGTGTTATATATTTAAATAACGCGTTCGTTCCACAACCCTGTTTCGACCCAGGTTGCTGATCAATCTCTCTAGCAATCACCACAAGTGAAGATCCTCACAAAGTCGTTATGTAAGGTTACCCACTTGGGTATATTAGTATCCTTGGTCTTTGGTTTCAGGCGTAATTAATTCGACTGACACTCTTTTTATTAACTATTTGCCCCCATAATTTTCTGTCCTGGCATACTTGTCTAGCTTCTTTTACGTCCATGAATTTTTTCATGCAGGCTCTCGTGTTTCGGTGGCTTGTTATGTCTTTTGTAAGTAGGGTCTTTTTCACACATTCTAACCATTCTTTCCGCAGTCTGCCTCGGGGCGCACTGTCTTTTAGTTTATATTGATAAATAATAAACAAATGGGAAACAGTAAATCATACTACATTAGAGGTTCAAAATTCACTTTAAAGATAGCAATGTCATCGCATGAATTACATTACCCAAGGGCGAATTGTCGGAGCTGAATACACGGCTCAGCGTTGGTCCAATTTTGGCAGCCAAAGGTCGGCTAAAGATATTGGGCCAATATCGGCATTTTAATCGGCCCAGTGGTGAGCCAGTGCTGGCAGCCTATATTGGTTATTTATATTTGCCGATCCTCCACCGATGCTTGCCCAGTATGGGCACTTTGTTGCGCCAAGTCTCACTTTTAGTACGGGGAACCATGTTTCACGAGGATCAGCCAATATTTGGCCCAGTGATGACACATTACTGGGCCATATGTCACTTTTACAACGGCAAACCATGTTTTATTTAAATCGGCCCAATGTTGAGCCAGTGCTGGCAGCCTATATTGGCTATTTATATTTGCCTATTCTCCACCGATGCTTGACCCAGAATCGGCACTTTGTTTCACCAAGTCTTAGTTTTACCACCTAATAAACAAATCTTACACGAAAGATAAAAAAAATTATTGAAAAATTGGCAAAGTTCACGATGAAATTTGTTAAGTTCTGTTATTAAAAGATGTTAATGTTTATAAAAATTACGTTTCCTGTCATTGCAAAAAGTTGTAAAGCAGGCTAAAACGGAAAAAAATGAAATATTACGCGAAGCAAAATTGTAATGGATTTAAATTATATATTTAAAAATGAGTGTATTGATATTCCTGTTAACATTTAGTGTATTTTACATTTACACGACGTCACATAATAATAAATAATTAGAAAAAGACAGCTTAAAATTTGGTTCTTTAACACCCGACTGCTAGGCGATAGATTTAGGTATATAGATGTAGGTTCGATACCCCGTAGCGTTAGAAATTTTATTTGTAATATAATGTTCAAAATGTTATATATTTATTCAGTCTAAACAGGACCATTAATATTTATATTCAAAGTACTCGCAATCAACTAATATTTATTTTTTAAATATCTTTTTTGTCATATCCTTAGACCGTAGCCAGTATTGGGCCGACAATGACAGCCAAGCCTTGGCTGTCAAGTCAAGGCCATAGTTTTCAATCCGGAAATGGCACGACGATGGCAGCCAGGTTTGGTCCAATACTGGTACGCAGTGTTGGGCCGACAATGGCCGCCAAACCTTGGCTGCCAAGTGCAGGCCATAGTTAACATTCCGTCATTGACGCGATAGTGACAGCCGAGCTTCGGCAATATTTTTTCCGGCTATGGGCCAATGTTGGGCTGTATGTGACTTCGCCCTTGGGTAGTTATTTATCCTATATTTTATCATTTTTCTAACATGTTGCAATTTTATCTAGATGGTACTCCGCTGGTACGAAGTGAATAGTCACACTTCTAGCCCTCTAATCAGTTTCCGGAAGATATTGTTTATGAATTCATGAAACAATAATCTAAGCATGTTATTCAAACAAATTTTTTCACTTGTACAGTGATAGTTTTTTCGAAATATTATATGAATTGTATGAGATTGACATTGTGATGTACATTTAACATGCAACCGATTACAAATTACCAATTACCACAGAAAAAACTATATAAAAATCATTTCATTGATTCATGTTGGCAAAAGGCATGGCTGAACTTGCTTATTTATTTAAATGATTATTGGTTAGTAGTGCTTATTTGTTTCTGCTCACAATTTTTTAAGCAGAAAAATCACTTTGATACCCAAGCACCTGCTAAAAATTTATTTATTATTAAAATCGATTTAATTCCCTACAAAATGAGAACCTATCAGCGGAAAAATCTTTCATCGCCATGTCGAAAACACATTTTTCAATTTTTTAATAAAAAAAGACGAGTAAGCGGTAAAAAGACTGATTATAAAACTTGTTCTTAATATTGTTACTAATAAAAATGTCTAGAGAACTTTTGCTTTGAAACTCAGAAACTTTTTCCCATTATCCAGTTCGTACACATCAACCTTATTTTGTTTTTCTCCAAATTCTCTTAGAAACTGCCTCAAAATACGAAAAAAATCTAAGCATAATGTTTATCCATATTTTGGAGTGAAGATTACCTGCAAACAAAACTTATCCTAAATGAGGTTATCATAACCCTCAAACTAAACTAAATTTCATTAGAAATCAGCTAACTTCAAATAATTGTTATTCATATTGTATATTGTTTATTCTATATATAATTAAAAATTTGTCATAAGGACAAACGGAGGATTTCGCCGGGAACGGGTGCTAATCTGAAAATTGCACCCGCAAGTAAGGTACGACAGTAAGGGTACGTGAGTTCGCTTTTGCAGATCATAAGGTTTTGTTATGGCAGAATCTATAGAAGAGTTGTAAATAATGTCGAACAAACTGAATACAAGCATGAAGACCAATGGGCCTTAAAATTAACGTAAATAAAACAAAAATTATGGTGTTCGAAGGATTGTCATGGAAGATGAGAGGACAGTAGAAGTTGATAAGTACGTGTATCGTGGTGGTTTATTTACTACTGACGGAAAGATTGATGGTGAGATAGACAGGCGTATAAACGAGGATAGGAAGGTTATCAGCAATGTAGGAGTCATCACCAGAAGTAGAAATATAACAAATAGAGCTCAAATAGCAATATATAATTCTGTACTTGCACCCACTGTGCTGTATGCTAGTCAGACCTGGACCTACCAAAACAAGAATAAGAGTAAAATTATCGTGGTTAGCATGAAATTCAGCGCAATGTCTGCGCTAAGACGCTGATGCACTAAGTCAGTAATGAGAGAATTCTTAAAGAATGTGGTGTAGAGGAAACACTGTTTGGCCCGCATGGAGAGATTCACATGTTGACTCGATGAAGTTCTTCGCCTAGCGTGATTGCTAGGGAGATTGATCAGTGATTTAAGTCGAAGCAATGTTGTAGAACGAACGTGTTATTTGAATAATCAGCACCGGAATACTAGGTTAATCTAAAAATCTATACCCCCTTCCCTATCGCGCCTCATACACAAAATTTCTTAATCCTTGGGAATATGGGCGATGGTCAATTTCCGCCCCAGCTACCTGTGTACCGTCCCCCACTACGCGGCGTCCCCTCACACCGTCGAGCTGCTGCCACTGAGCTTGTTCAGCGGGGGGCCTTTGTTCCTAATGAGGCCTAAAATATGGAATATAAAATTTTTTAAATTTCACACTTAGTAAATCACAAATATGATATTCGAAATCTACGAATTATAACGGTTCCAACGATATGTTGTTTGACTCATAAAGTTGACAATTAAAGTATTGAAATATCATAAATTTTGTTTATTGCCCAGACAAACGCATTTCTCAAACTTGTCCCTTAATAATTTTGCACTTTGCAAAAGGATGAATAGTTTCAGTCTTACCCTAATTTGGGAAAAATTTGGGAAATTCCGGATGCTAATATTTGGCTAGACTTGAAGCATCATAAATTTTTTTATTGCTTAACCGATCAGGTTGCTCAAAATTGTCCTTAAAAATGTACACTTAGCATGCTAGTCTCATTCGCCTTCATTCATTGATTTGGAATGCAAGTGAATTTTTTGGTATATTCTGCTATTGTAAAAATTTTGACTTCAACA
>NC_046660.1:83250378-83275617 GCF_010883055.1 Belonocnema kinseyi
ATTTATACCATAACCATGATCCCGTGAACAAACAAATTTTGCAACGCCAATTTCTTTCGTCAAGCGTAAAAAGAAAAGCAGTAGATCAACCTTGCGAGAAACATGAAAAAAAAAATAAAATAAAAATAAAAACTGAATTTGATGAAGATTTTGTTCTCATGAATGATCCTAAATCAAACATGATCATTTTCTCGATTGAAAATAATTTAAAGTACCTAACTGAGTCAAAGAAATTGTATGCCGACGGTACATTTAACTTTTGCACTCAGTTTTTTAAGCAACTTTTCGGTATTCACGGTTAATTTAACGGGCATTATATTCCTTTAGTTTTTTGCTTGCTAAAAGACAAACGCGAAACAACGTATGAAGAGTGTTTCCAATCAATTAAAAAATTATGCGTAGAAAAAGGCCTATGCTTGGATCCAAAAGAAATAATTCTTGATTTCGAGATAGGATTGCAAAATGCAATCATTTATAATCAGAACGTTTTTTCCAGATGTTAGTAGTAGTAGTAGTAGTAGTATAATAGCGTATTTACAAATTAAACAGGGCCTTTTCAGGGCCACCAAATATTCTAAACGAAGGAACATATTATCTTTTGTGTCAAACATGTATAAACTTTTTTTCAACTCTATGAGTCAAACAACATATCGTTGGAATCGTTATAATTCGTAGATTTCGAATATCATATTTGTGATTTACTAAGTGGGAAATTTAAAAAATTTTATATTCCATATTTTAGGCCTCATTAGGAACAAATGCTCCCCGCTGACCAAGCTCACTGGCAGCAGCTCGACAGGGTCAGTAGACGCCGCGTAGTGGGGGAACGGTACACAGGTAGCTGTGACGGAATTGTCATCTGCCAGGGAATATAACTAGGCTAGAATCAAATAAGTCAGTTTTACGCCGAAAGGGAGTTGGCTGAATAATAATAATAATAATAATAATAATAATAATAATAATAATAATATTAATACATAATAATAATATATACTTCAAAATTATTTCTTTTATTTCGTTTTTGTTATGTAATATTTGATATTATGTATTCACGCCCAAAAAATGTGATATACAGAGTCGAGGAGATAACCAGTTAAGAAATCTCCTGAAAAGTCTCACTGCAAACCTTTCATGAAATCTCGTAAAATTCCAAGATATCTTTGCAGTCTCTGGAACGTAAACCTCCCTGAATACCTCTTCAAATCTTTCAAATACGTGGGAATTTTTGCGAATCTCTGGAAATTCCTTACAAATGCGGAGAAACTCTTCTACAGCGCCGATTTCAGGGCTAACGGTGGGTGGAAACTAACTTATTATAGCCTGCTCCGCTTTGGTTTGTTCACGCCTCACTGCCTTTAAATCTCTTAAAACACGTTAAAATGTCTTAAATCGTTTGAAATCTCGAAAATGTATTGAAATTTTATGAAATCCCTTAAATCTTCGAAATCCACTTCTCAAATCCCCTGAAATCCTTCATAATTCGGTAAAATATTCCAGTATCTCTAAAAATCCATCGAAGTCCATTAAAATCCTTTGTAATCCGCGGAAATCGTGCCTACTTCCTTAAAATTTCTCAGAATCCCTCAAACTTAGTTTAAATTTTTCGGTATCTCTTAAAACATCGTAAAATCTCTTGAAATCTGACAGAATTATTGAAGGTTTTTTTAAGTCTTGTAAAATCCTTTGGAAAATAGAGATTTTTTCTGAAGTTATACTAGGTAATTTCTTCAAACTCTTGAAATATTTAAAAATGAATTTAAATCAGTGAAACCTATCGTAATCCTTTGAAATTATTTGAAATTCCCTAAAACTTCTGTAATGCCTTCAAAACTTTCACAATTCCTTAAGATCTCATGAAATTTCTAAAAATCTCCCCACCTATAATTAATAGATGTTCTTTGAAATAGTTTCTTTGAAACTACCCCAACGTGAAGGAAAGCATCCCTCTTAATCATAAAATTTTTTATATTAAATATTACTATTTGATTTATAGTTCAATATTGATCCAATGTCGATATAAAAAAGGAAATATGTACTTTCCTTTGATTCTTTTATTAACTCTAGCATATTTTGAAAACCCTTTTAAAAATTTTTTGGATTCATAAACACATGTGTGTTGATGTTAAGGGCGCGTGCGTCTCGTCTTGGCACGACCTCGGTGTACTTAATTCCCACGAGATTCGATGCACCCTTCGTGTCACTTTTTTCCGCCTTGCCCCTCCATTTGTTTTTCTTCTTTAGACTGAAGAAAACAAACTCGGCACCGCAGTCTCTATTCGAACGCTCACTTGGAAAATTCATTAAAAAAAACGACAGAGATAGATGATAAAAAGTGAAATAAATCTACATCAGTTGATATTCCAATTCATCTTCAATAATTCGAAATAAATTGTTAATATTTAAATAAAATCAAAAAACATGGAAAAAATGTTATAAAGCCATTTCATTTTTCAATTAAGAGAATATCACTACAATTATTGTGAATTTAATAAGAAATTGACAATAATTCTAAATATTTTATTATCATATTTAAATTAAATTTAGACGTATAACGTATAAAAAATAGCATGGTTTCCACTTGAAATTGGTCAAAATTAAACATCGTCAAATTAATAATGTTTAAAAATGAACAATTTTTAATTTAAAATATTCTGTAACTTATTGTTTCATATTTTTATGTTTAACATTGGGTAATATCACATTTAAATTGTTTAGAATTTTCGAATATTTAAAAGAAAATCATCTTAGATTAAATATTTGTAAAGTAAACAATTTTAAGTTTAAACTTTTTTAAAACCCCAGAAATGGAAAACTTCTCTAAATTTGAGACAAAATCGATTATTATTTACGCATGGATCAAGAGCAAAAGAACTTAAACTAAAAATATCTTAAATATACAAAATTTAAGTTTAAAAATGCACAAAAATTGAGAGTAGAAACAGCCATACATTAGGTAGGTTTTCCATGTAAAATACATGGGAATAAATCAACTTTCCAACCAAGAATTTTGAGTATCTATCATATGGGGCATTTTGGTCGACTGGAATGATTATAAATATTTCAGAGTAATTTTCAATTGTCTAAGCGAATTTCAATTGTTTAAACAATTATTTTTCCTCCAAATGTCTGTATTTCCCCTGATCAATTTTTTATTTTCACTGTCTATTATAAATGTTTTTTTAGCATAAAAAAAACCTTACACCTCGCCTAGGAGATCAACATCATCCATGAAAATAATTATAATTTCTAAGTTGATATAAAACACTTGCAGTGAGGACTTGTCAAACAGAATTTTATAAACTTCACCCTTAGTTTATCAAACATTCCCTGATTCTTTAAGATTTTCCTTGATATTCCTTGACCCTTCCTGACGATTTTAATTCTCTGAGTTTCCATCATTTTACAATTTGAGCCTTCCATTGGCTCCTAAAATCTGATTTATTTCTAACTATGAGGATCTGAATTTATTTCATGAACAAAGTTTTGCATTTAATTCAAATAATATTAGAAACATATATTTATGTTCACGTTTGAAGAAAATATAAAAGTTTCTTTGTAAATTCAAACCAAAGTTTTAAACATATTCAGAAACAGAAAAAGAGCTTCCTTTTTCTCAAATATGGTAATCGGTACAATGATCAGCCACTAAAGGGATTTTTCGATTTTAAAAATTTGCAAACTTGTAGAAAACACTATAAGCGTCTAATGAAATTATAAACTGCATATGGGGGCATTTTTTCTTAAGTGTACCCACCTTGAAATATGACTTTCTCTGATCGAACCCAAACTTAAGCAAAGTGCAATACTACTACATAGTAATTTACAGGAAAAAAATTTTTACGATTGGTTAAAAATTTACCAAGGTGGGGGAGAGAAAATTTTTTGATTTTTCGCTGGTAGTGCCTATTTTGAATGTACTAAACTGCTACCGTATGGATTAAATAAAATTTTGGCCGATATGTTTATGATAGATTTTTTCATGATCTATCGAATGGTTATAAACATTTTTTCAAAAATTCAAAATTTAATCCCTTTTTTTTAATCTGAAATATTTTTGAGTTTTTTTTTTAATTTCTACCAATTTTCATTTTTTTTGTCTTTCAAAACTTTGAAGCACAAAAAGTCTTTTTTTCTTGTTTTCGAGAAAGTAAATAAAGAGTTATTTATAGAACTGCTCTCGGCATTTTACAGGGTTAAAACTGTCATGATATTATTTTAATGCCTGCATTACAGTCAGTGTAAGGATGCAATACTAAGAAAGTAAATGTATGTGTTTTTTTCAAACATAATCTATTGTAAATAAAAAAAAATCGTTATTATATGTATTTATCTATGGCCTTAAGTGTAATTAAAAGCTATTTTAAAGTTCATTTCTTTGCTCCTTGCTTTCTTCTAATTGCCAACTTCTTAACTTTTCTATTTTTGACTGATAGATTTTTTTGTATTTTCTTTGCCTTCGATTTTGTTTCTTTAACAGATGGCTTTTCTAGTTTTTCGTTCATGACTTTGATTCTTTCGATTCTGTCAACTCTTAGTTTTGCATTTCTGTAGTTGCAGTATGAGTTTCTTTGCTACTGAAAAAGCCAGCATTTCTTTAGCATTTTTTTTATAGCAATCTTTACAACTGAGTGAAAGAAATAAAACCAAAGACAACGAAAATACCAAAAAATCTAACTGTCAAAAATAGGAAAGTTAAGAATTTGGCGACTAGAAGAAAGAAAGGAGCAAAGGAATAAGCTTAAAAATAGTTTTTACATACATTTCATGTAATAGAAAAATACACGTCATAAAATTTTTTTCCGCTTACAATAAATTATGCTTGATAAATGCACTTAAAATTACTTCCCTAATATTACATCTCTGAAGTGACTGCATTGCAGGCATTAAAATACAAGAATGGCAGCCTTAACCCTGTAAATGCAGAGAACAGTTCTGTAAACAACAAATATTCATAATTGACACGATATATTAGTCCAAAGAAGTTAATACGAGCGAGCGTCCCAGCGCGCGCAGCGATTAGCACGAGCGCCGTCGATGCATTGCAATACTCTTTATTTAATGCCTCGTAAATAAAAAAAAACGAAATGTGCTTCAAGGGTTCGAAAGAGAAAATCTTGATCTTTATTTTGAGACAAAAAAAATCCGTTGAAATTTAAAAAAAGTTCAAAAACATGTTTTTTTTAAGGGGCTAAATTTTACATTTTTGAAAAAATGGTTATCACCATTCGATAGATCATGAAAAAATTCATCAAAAACATATGGGAGCAAATTTTGTTTAATCCATACTACAGCAGTTTATAGTACATTCAAAATAGGCACTATATTTTATATCAGCGAAAAATACGAAAATTACCCCTCTCCCACCTCGGTCAATTTGTATCCAATTGAAAAAAATATTTTCCTGTAAAGTACTGTCTGATAGGGCTAAACTTTGCCCAAGTTTGAGTTTGATCAGAGAATGTAATTTTTCAGGTTGGGTGCACTTGAAAAATAATGCCCGACAACAGATGAATTATAAATTCACAGATTCATATTAAAAGTATTTAAAAGTAGTGAAAAATGTATATTTAAAAAAATTAACAGTAATGTCATAAAACAATTATTTTCCACCAAGACATGGTGATTAGCATAGGATAATTATTTTTGTATGCTTGGCCATATCAGATTATAAATTACTGATTTTAAAACTCCATTCATTATCCTCTATAACAATTTTCAATGAATTTTTTTAGAGATATTAGTTGTTTGCTGTTAAGCTATTTAAAGCAATCGATAAGTTTCCGCTTTATTGAGGATCACAATGATTGGCCATACCCATTGCACGTCATACAGACATATTTTTAAAGATATAAAACTTCTACCGTATATCTTAATTCACGAAATCCAAATAAAATCCACAAGCTTTTATTTAAATCTATCTTAACTATTTAAAAAATAGTAATTTTTAGTACGCGAATATTCCTGAATTGAATGGCTTTTCGTTAATATTCCGTACTCATTCAGCATCACCTGTTTTACTTACTCTACCATTTAAACGCACTACACTGCATTAACCTATAGCTATATTCGACTATGCTGCATAATTGTTTGCGCTTCACCCTGCAATATTTATTAGTAATTTTATTTCTAAGTAATCTTTCATATAAGCATATTAAAATGAGGTGGTCAATCAATTGGGGGTTGGGGCAACAATATGAATGTGAAAGTAATCCAAGACCGGTTTTAAACATACATAATTCTTTGACTTCTTTTAAGGAAAAAACTATTGAATCAGAAGTGGAAGAATTACGTTTTTAATGAAATAATATACACATAGAACATCTGAAAATTTGAAAAACAAAAATTATAACTTTTTACGTTGCAACCCAATCTCCAAAAATATAAAACACACTATGTAAGAAAATCATTTTTGAAAACGATAAATAAATGCCTTAAATTTATGATATTCCTAAAAAGTAAATTCTTTGTTAAAAGTCTTCCTCTACGATTTATATAAAAATGTTCTTCATGCATCAAGGTCACATTTGACTCTGTTTGCGAATCCTGGAAATCCATACACAAAATGAAAATGTAAAAAATCCCTCTCATATTGAACCTTCTCTTCTGAAGTCCTATCCTATCTACTTCGTCGTCTCATAGAGAAATGTATTCCATGGGTTCAAAATAAAAAAGAAAAAAAAAGAAGAAAAAAGAAAGAAATCCCGCTGACAGGGGCGCGGCTCGTGATTGCTGTCGCATTGTGCAGTTTCTCGTCTACACCGAAAACTAAGCATTGTCACGCACGACGTTGAATGCCCTGGAAAGTCAGTTCCGAATGACGTGGGAGGACCCACGGGGGTAAATACTGGCAGGGGGCAAAATTAAACCCCAGAGACAATAGGTCAAGCGCCCATAGAATCGGAAACACCAAACACGCCCTTCCCTTATGTGACTTCTATCTTCACTTTACTATTTCGAAATCCCCCTCCCCCATTCACCCTTGAATTCTTCATTTGTTTTGGCCTATTTTCCAAATCTCACATTTAACTTATGACAAAGTGAGTTCTCTGGATTCTTGTGTTTCATATATTTTTGGAGTCTCATTGGAAAATTTTCTGAATGATTAAATTTACAGAATGTTAGATACAGAGTTTTAAATCTCAATGTAAATGATTTAGAAATTGAAAGTGTTGTAAGTTTTACATTGCAATTTTGACAAACCTACAAGTGAAATTATGACAGTCTTGTATTTTGAATTATGGTAATTTGAAAGAATGTTCAGATCATTCTAAGAGAATCCAAAAGGTTTTAGAATATTTCGGAAACTTATGAATATTAGAATAAGCAGGTATGGGTGATTGCCAAAAAGTTGAACACTTTAAGTCTCAGTAAGCGGTCGTCCATAAACTACATAGCCTGTCCAGAGGGAAGAGGGGAAGGTGGTAGTTTCGTCTGCGGTGCGTAGTTTTACATTTATATAATTTCATTCTGTATACACTTTTCAACTTGCTTGTCAAAAAGCTGAAGAAAATTGTTTGTCTGTAATAGATGATTAACATGCATGGCTAGTCTCACCTTTCATTCAATCTGATGAAATATATGAATACAAATGTTTAACTTTGTCTTGATAAATAATTTTGTTTACAAAATTTTTCACATAAAAAATACGTGCTTTTGTAGCGGGTGTGGGGGGGGGGGGTTGAAAATATCTATGATAGTCTACGTGGGGGAGGGCTCAAAAGTGACCAAAATCTGGCTACATGGTTTATGGACGGCCCCTAATTTATCTCAGCAAAGTACTTATATCAAAGCATATTTCAGTAAAACATTACCTCCCCTACTCCCCTACATCCCACTACTACACCTACCCACACTTCTACCATCGCTTGCCCTCCCTTGCCCAACTGCCTGCTCCTGACCTCCCCCTCTCCTCACTTCCCCTACTCCTCCCACATTTTTACTTACTTCCCCTTCCCACAAATTTTCCCTCACTTCCGCTAGTTCTTCTCTTATCGCTTCTGCTGCTTCCCCTCCTCTAATTTCTTTTTGTCACACTTCCCGTATTCTCATTTCTCATTACGTCCCTTACTACGGCTCCCTGCATTTCTTCTAGCTTCCCCAACTTCCCCTCCTTTGATTTCTCCTTCTCAACCAACCCTAATTTCCCCCTTTGCTCTTCCCACATTTCGCGTAACTTTCCCTAACCCCCTCCCATAATCATTGTCTCCTATTTTCCCATAACTTTCCCTACCACCATTTCCCCAACTTCACCTACCACTGTTTCTTCTTACTTCCCCTACCCGCGTTACACCTTGCTGTCCCCTTTACCCCTCATATATACCCCCTATCCTCATTTCGCCTACTTCCCCATTACCCGTTTACCCTACTTTCCGCTATACATAACTACTCACTTTCCTGCCTTGGGAAAGTGAGGGAAGAGAAAAATTTCTAAATAATATTAACACCACTTTTTAAATATTTTAGATTTACATACCTTAGGTACTTATAGTGAGCTAAAAAACATAATAATCAAGAAAAGAGTTCAATATTTCGTGGTTAAAAGTTTTAAAAAAGACTTCAAAGTTCGTTCCACAAAGTTTTTTTTTCTGGTCACGCTGAATTTCTACCTTTGGACAAAGCTGGAAAATAATTATTTAAACTGTTCGTAATTGGGACAAAGTTTTTTTAAATTTTATACTTTTGAAGATTCTTGTATAGATAGAAAACGATTTATCAACGTTGATTCTAAATGACATTTAATAATGATCACTATTTTTCAGGGATTGGTACGAAATTAAGGGGCATTTTTGAATCTTTGCCAATTATTTCGATAAATTGAAAAGAATTTGGCTAAAAGCTAAGCTTAGTCTAATAAAGTATAAAAACATAATTAGCCTACGAATGCATAATGTCAAAATTATGTGTTAATCATATATGATTATCACATAATTTTGACATTATGCATTCGTAGGCTTATTATGTTTTTATTTATTTTTTAGTGAATTTTCATACTTAGCATTATTTTCAGGTAAATTATATAGAATTTACGGAAATAATTGGAACATATCTGAAAATGCCCCTTATTTCATCCGAATCCCCGCTATTTTTGCGTAATTTTTTTTTTAATTTTTGCTGGAGTTAGTATCAAATAAATCGTGTAAATAGTTATTTTCTCATATTTTTATATGTTCTGCATATATTTTAAAAATATTTTTGAAATTTTTTGTTTTAACATAGTCGCATGTCCTGTCAAGCGACATTTAAAACGTGTGAAATACATAATCATCGGATTTATATTTTCATACTCTCACAGAAAAAACTAAAGTTAAATTTTGTTGCATGGAAATTTCCCGATGTTAAAGTTTACATACAATTTGGCGAAAGTTTGTCCTACGCTGTGGTCTGCTACGGCGACCTTAGCAGCAATGGGAAAACGGCAAAGTATGAGTGAATTGCAGCAATGAATCGGGACACCAGATTTTAAAATAATCACAGAAAAAACAAAAGTTAAAATTTGTTGCAGGTAAGACTTGCAACGTTAAAAAATTAAACATATTTCGGCGAAAGTTTTATCGAGGTTAGCAGAATAATTCTCATCTCGTCATCTGCGCGTTACGCTGAAGTTAGCACATTGCGCTAAAGCATGTATGATCAGCAACAGAAAACAAGAAAAAAAGTTTCTTTCTGATATATCTCCTCCGAAATAAATTACACTATTGTAGATGAATTATAACTTATTTAATGCCATTTAACAAAAGCGCAAAAAGGAACTGACAGATGGGAATTAGAGTTCAAAGGCGGTAACTTACGGCAGGAACGCCGGTAACTTACCGGTAAGTTCTTGAATGATTTTTTTCTCTCGAGAATTTACGAGAATTTTAGTTTTTCACTGAACTAAATGTAATGTTTTGAGCTCAAATGATTTTGAATGCAAGCTGTGATGTTTTTAGTAACTTATATTTTTCTAATTATTAACAGTTGGTATTTCAAACGAAATTTTGCATAGTATTTGTAAAAACAATTTTAAAAAAATATTTTTAGAATTTTTATCCTAGATTTTGCCCTAAGATCAAACTTGACTCAATAAAGTAGCAAAATTGCATACAGGTATACAGACTTACATTTGTTTAAATTTCAGTGTATATATATATTTCAAGTTAACTTATTTATTAGTCAAATCATGCTGAAGTCTTCGGGAAACATTCAAATATTATATAACGCGCCTGGGGGAGGGGGCTGGTATAGTGTGAAGCCTATGTTGAAGTTACAAACATTTAATATAGAAAAAGTGTTACGTAGGGGTGGGCGGGACTGAGAAATATCAGGTAAAACCGTTAAGCAATATTTAAATGATCCCTTGCCATTTACGCCAGATCGCCGCTTTAATATAAGAAAAAAATTCCCAGCTTTTTTCCTGGTTCAAAAAAATTTTCCACAATTATTTAAATTTAGATTCGCATTTTTTAATTTAACGCGGGGCTACTCACTTGGAATTCGATAATTAAATCAGGGAATTAAAGAGTGAACTGAGTAAGTTCAAAACTGAACTCAATTGCACTCACTGAGCAGGCAGGAAAAGATATCAGTAGAGATCAGGTAAAATCACTGAACTCACCGCGTCGTCTGATTTCACTCAGAAATTAAATCAAAAAAAAATTTTGTTAACTTGCATAAATTGTAGAGTTGAATAAATAAAAAAATATAATTCCACGCTATCATCTTAATGCTCTAAATTAAAGAATGAACCGACGAATTAGTAAATTTTTTGAATCATATTTGTTAAGAAATTTTCAATTACAAAACATTAAAAATTTAAGGATTGCATTTTATTCATACTAAAAAATTTCTTAAATTATAAGCTACAATTTTAATGCGAGTCGTTCGAAATTAATAATTATTCCCTCTTAATTTATACAAAAAAATTAGTGGTAACTTTCGGCTCGAATATATACAATAATCATTGTAAAACTTTAGAAATTTTAAATTATTATATACTTCGCAAATTTTCTAAACCTAAAAGGATGTTTTGTGGTCAATTCCACATGAATTAGAGGAATAAAAATACTATTTAGTGATACTTTCGGTATCAAATTCTGCAGTCATACTGGCAAACGTTTTGAACTTTCAACAAGGCGTATTTTTAAATTTTTTGTAAAATATATTGGTTAATTTAGGGTGGGTTCCACATGCACTAGAGGGATGAAACTTTTTAGTTGCATTTTCGGCACTAAATGCAGCAATAATCATTAAAAACATTTTGACTTTTCGAAATTGTGTATTTTTAACGAATTTTATAGTGTGCAGGGGTTGATTTAAGGTGTGTTCCACATGCACTAGAGGGATGAAACTTTTTTGTGGTACTTTTGGCTCTAAATGCAGGGATAATCATTAAAAACATTTTGACTTTTAGAAATTATGTATGTTTAACGAATTTTATAGTGTGCAGGGGTTGATTTGGGGTGTGTTCCACATTCACTAGAGGGATGAAACTTTTTGGTGGCATTTTCGGCACTAAATGCAGCAATAATCATTAAAAATATTTTGACTTTTCGAAATTGTGTATTTTTAACGAATTTTATTATATCTAGGGGTTGATTTGGGTTGGGTTCCACATACGCTAGAGGGCTGAAACTTTAAGATGCGACTTTTGGCACATAATACTGTCATAAACAATGAAAACATTTTGACTTTTCAAATATTTTATTTTTCGTTTTTTTCGTTTTTTGTAAACGTTGGGAACTTCAGACTCATATTTTACTAAATGTTAGTAATAATAATATACATTTTTAAATTTTAATTATTTTTAGTTATTCAAATCTTTAGAAAACATCGAGATTTGAAATTTTTATGAAGTTGACATTTTGCTGCCAATTTGGATTAATTAGACGCAGAATTTTATAAAATTTCGTGTTTTAATGTGGAAATGTTTTTAAAGTTCATATTTTTTATCATTTTTTTTAAGCGACAGGTCAAAAAGAATATTGTTTAAGAATATTGATCAGACTGAGTAAGTCAGTAAGGTAATGACTGAGCAACAAATAATAGTTATAAATCACAACAACTATATTTAATAGCCACTGTGTCTTTCCTACATAGCTCTTTAGGTTTTTATAAGCATTTTAGCTGCTTAGTTTTGTTTACTCGAAAAACTAGATAGATGGCATATTTAGGAACGGCTATAAGCCTGAGTAAGTTTAATTACAGCATTAATTCTCCAAGACTTCAGTGCTTTGAGTGTAAACGTTATTAAGCTTAAAAAACAAAAAATAATAGTAAAAAATGAAAGTTCTCCTAAATTCTGGATAAATTCTCGTATTCACAGCAACATACGGTAATGTTCTCCGTTACCTTCTTCAAATCTTTGTTAGCGAGAATTTTCCCATTGGGAATCCCCATTTCTCTCAAATTTAATGAAGTTAAACGACGATAGATAGTGCTGGCGTCGTAATTCTCTCTGCATCTCAAATGAAAATGGAACGATTATAAGGCGAAAAATTATCCAGGCAAGCTTAAAAATCGGAAATTATCTTCGCTTCATGTAAATTTTATCTGGCAAGGTTAATTTTTGTTGCGGAGAATCTTTCCCCTGGAATTGGTGTAAACTTTATCTTTCATTTTTTCTGTGCTCTTAGGTTACCTGCAATTAAAAAACAGATGGCAGTGAAAGTACTCTCTTAATTTGAATCAGTGAAATTTCACTGATTCAAATAGCTAGAAATTGGTAAATGACAATCAGTGAAAGGATACTTATTAATTCAGTGAAATAACCACTGTTGAGGGTCGGCAGCGCTGTACCATGTCAATTTAGCAATTAGTCAATTTAGTTCGTTGTGGTCCAAATTTGGTCGCTGGATTCTTGTTTTTTTTTTAACAGGAGTTTGCTCACATATTACTTTAATTTCAAAATTGGACTGTCATGTACAAACCCGTTAAGTAAGTACTTCCTATACAAGTCAGAGTATATTTATCCCGCAATTAATTCAGCAGATTTACAGCTCGAAAATTAAAATAATTATTATTTAGAAGTTCAGTAATATATAACATTCAACTTGCTGATAAAATTTTTGTTTTGTTTTGAAAATTGAACTATTTGGTTAGAAATCATCTTTTTTCTTTCAAAATTTTTCTATCTGAAAATCAACATATTTCGTTTTTTGTTGAAAATTTATCCTTTATAAGTTGAAACTTCAACTACTTGGTAGAAAACTCATGTATATTGTTGAAAATTTGTCTTTTTGTTTAGAAAATTGATCTTATATGTTGAAAAATCATCTTTTTGTTTGAGATTTAAACTATATTGTTAAAATTTAGACTGTTTTGGTTTAATTAAACTGGTTGCTAATTCTGTTTCCGTTTTTTAAAAGTAATTTGGTTCAAAATTTATTTCATTTTTTGAAAATTCGTCTTTTGGTAAATCTTTGCAGTACATATATCAAAGAATTAAGCAAAATACTGGAAAAACTTGCCTTTAAGATAAGCCCAAGGACCTGTAAAAATGTTTAAAATTGCCAGAGGTATTTCCATATTTCGAATGCATATCAATTTCACGATTTTCGCAAAATCTTATTTAAAACTTACATTTCGTATTGCAATAATTCAATTATATTTTATTTTTATTTGACTTTCACGTAAATTTCAATATCACCCACTTCTGATTTTTGCCAAAATTATCGGCGAATGTAAATTTTTTTCTTACAAAAAATTGAAATAAGGGGAAAAATATCAAGTGTGTTTGGTCCATTCGAATTTTTTAGTTTGTTTAAATATTGCAATTGTATTTATTTTATTGTAGTTTGGACTCCAATTCACTATTATTAGTAAAATTGCAAAATAAAAAATTAATAAAATTGTACTAATTAAGGGGGGCTTCTAGTTTCAAGCCACGATTTCGAGCCTGTATTTAAAAATTCACTGCAAAGACAACACACATGAGAAGATAAAACGGTTTAGTGCTATTTATTGCTACATTCTTCGAATCCAAAAAAATGACGTATAAAAAAATTGTTTCCACACCCGGGACTTTACAGCATCCTTGACTACACCACTACAAATATGTCACTGTCGACTTTCTGCTAAGGCTTCGGTACGGCTATTCAAATTGAATAAAACAAAAAGTTACATATGCACTGAAAGCAATGAATTGCTGGTACAATAATATTTCGTATTAGATCAGTCATCGATAAGTCTATTCCAGCCATACAGATTGCTGATCTAACCCGCAGTATAACTGTATTAGTAGTTCATTTCTTTCAGTGTGGCTTTAATTTTGATTACATTGGCTAGATCAGGACATAGAGGTTTTTGAAATTTTAGAAATATCTGAAAATGACCCATTATTTTCCAAACAAACGATTTTTCTACGTATGTTTTTGAGCTTATAACAATTTGAAGAAAAAAATACGCTCAAAAAATATTTCTAGCAAAAGTCTTACCAAAACTTTTTTAAACCGCGAATTCGGTAAAAAGGCATTTAAACATAAAAAACGGAATAAAACATACTTAGAAAAACTCACAATATCACCTTCTATTGGCAAGACACGTTTCTAAAAACTATTAGATTCGAAATATGCAAAAAAATCGATTTTTTAAAACATGTAAACTAGAAGATCACCTTAAACAAAATAAAAACTCAAATGGGCAAGATAGACGTGCCCTTATATTTTTTTAAACTATTTCCCAAAATTTCAAAACCATGTTTATATATATTAATTTATATTAAGCCGCCAGACAGCCGTGTAGATAATTTCCGCTGGTAGTGTAGTGCTTGGACCAGTAAATAAAATTTTAAATAGTGAATGCCTAAAATTTGCAGTCTAAATACACATTATGCAATAAAGCTTGCTCTTATCACAATTTGGAATCGGTGTAATGCTACGGCTTTACAAATATTGATTAAGAATAAATAATCGAAATCCACGATCCAAAGGAAAACGACAAAGCCAGAAAAAATGTTCTTATCTACAAAAGAACTATTTCCTCCACCTTAATGAGTCACCAAACGATCTTTATCAAAGAAAGGATCGTCCGGAACTTCGTAACGAGGGTCGTCCTTGTAAACTTCTCTTCGAAGGAAACGGTTGGCGCCGTGTCTACGCAATCGAATCAGTCCCGGGTACTTCAGGTTGTTCACAGTAAACTTGTAAAACAATAAAAGCTTCCGGCCGCTCCTGGCGTCCATCCTTCCTTCGAACCACCAACATCGAGTTAGGTTAGCCCGTTAGCCAAGCCAGTTTCCTTTTTTAGGGTTTCCAACTTCGAGGACCGCGAAGGACGACTCGCGCGTAAAAAAGGAGAGTGTAAAAAGGGTCGTGAGATCGTAACCGAGGGAACTTCCTAGTTTAGTTTAGACCCCAGGAAGTATTTCTTCCGAGTCGATGGGTCGCGACGGAAATGAAGATTTCACATCTGAATTTTTTCGCATTCGTCAAGCGAGAGGAATCGAAGGGTGCGACGAGTGCGAGGGACAATAGGAGAACCACTCTGTCACCCTACGTTAATTTCTCCCTGAGTATTTCACCCCCTCACCACCATCCCTTATTTCTCAACCTTTCATGAGTCGTACTTCTTTTAGTCATTTTCTCGTATTCTCTCTCTCTCTCTCTCTCTCTCTCTCTCTCTCTCTCTTGATGTGCTTCGTTGTCATCTCCATTATATAGTCCTTCGAATATATATCCGTTGACCCGATTTAAACTCAGAGAGCGATTTCCTCCCCAACGTGCGCCAAATCGGAAGTAAGGGCTGATTTCGAGTCGAATTCGTCCCTGGCTAATCGATACATTTATGAACTTTACGACTTTCCAGCTATTTTCAATCCTCCCATTTATCACGTTTCCGGCAATCGGCCAGCGAAATTACACTCGCAGATTTATATTTGAAACAAAGGTCCCGAATTTGTGGGAGCAATCCATTTTCAAGAGTGTCCAGCTGTGTGAAAATATAAAGCTAACAGTGTTTAAAACATTTAATGACAAAAGAATCAAAGAAAGAATAGCTATCATAGGCTACTAACTCTATCACGAAAAAAATCAGTCTGCTAATGTTACAGGATTTTCAGTGAAAATAGCAACAGCACTGATTTTCTGTAAAGCTTCTTAATTTTTCTGCACATTACACAGAATTTTCATTAAATTTAGAAATTTACTGATACTTTCGCAGCATTTTTTGGTCAAAAGAGACTTAAATGAGTTACGAAAAAAAGGAAATTACAAGGAGTTGTCGCGGCAACGATTTGAGTAAGGACTGAAAAAAATAAGATGTAGCAAATGTAACCCTAAGTCGCTTTTTTCTGTGCACAGAAAATATAATTTAATTCATCAAATTACTTTAAATTCTGTGAACTCTCCAGAAAATTCGGTAATTTTTACAGAAAAGCTACGTTGCCCTTATTTATATTTTCTAAGTTAAATTTTAAATCATTTTTATATAAAAAGGACCCCATTTTTACTATATAAACTCTTATTAGGTTTTTTTATTTAATCAAATATTTAGCTTAAGAAAGATCACTGAAAAAAGTATGAGAGTAAATAAAATGTCCTGAAAGAGTACGGAGTCAATGGATAGTTACTACAAGCAATAAAAACAGTATAAGCAGGTGGCAAAGCAGTTTTAAGGTGAATGATCAACTGAGTGACTGGTTCAATATTGTGCAAGGTATTAGACAAGGATGCGTTATGTCCTTAGGGCTATTTATTATATTCATGGACACCTGTTTAAGAATGGCTCTCTTCGATGAAGAAGGTATGGATCTCGGGACAGGAAGGGTACGTGAGTTAGCTTTCGCAGATTATAAGGTTGTTATGGCAGAATCAATCGAAGAGTTATAAATAATGTCGAGCAAACTGAATACAAGCATGCAGAACATGGGCCGCAAAATTAACGTAAATAAAACAAAAATTATGGTTTTCGAAGGTAAGAGTGAGAAAACAATACACAACATCGCCAAGGAAGATGAGCGGATAGTAGAAGTTGATAAGTACGTGTATCGTGTTAGTTTATTTACTACTGACAGAAAGATTGATGGAGAGATGGATAGGCGCATGAACGAGGACAGGAAGATTATCGGAAATGTAGGAGTCATTACCAGAAGTAAAAATATAATAAATGAAACTAAAATAATATATAATTCTGTACTTTGCACCTACTGTAGAAAATGATAAGAGGCCATTCAAAAAATACGTAACGTTATGTATAACCATTACGTATTTCTTTAATGGCCCCTATGAGTAAAATTAACGCCATTAGCATAACATTTATACGCAATATATGCTATAAAACGGTAATGGACAAAATCAGCAATAATAGAATCCTCGAAGGCTCTGATGTAGAGGAGACACTAATTTATAAATATGAAATAAATTTATTAAGACGGTTTGAGCATTTTGAGAGAATCAAATATGAACGAATGACGAAAGAAGTACAGTGAAACTCTTTTATAACAACGATTTCGGGACTGACGGTGGGTGACAACTAACTCATTATAGCCTGCTCCGCTTTTGTTTGTTCACGCCTGACAGCTCGCCTGAGTGACAGCCGCAGATCCCGCAGAGCACCTGTTACATTACATGCGGCGCAGCGTCAATTCTCGGAAAGGCTATAGAAGGGAGGGCTATTGAATATTTTCACTTTATATCGGAATAAAGTAAATGGCAGCGTACCCACAGGCAGCACGAGGAAAGAATATTTAGAATGTTTGAATGAAAAATAGTTCATTACAGATGAATGATGAAGAGTGTCCGTGAAGTGAATGACGCCTTAAATAAAATATCGTAGATACTAATGGGCCCGAAGGGAGAGCTATACATGGTGACTTTGAGAAGCTCTTCACCTGGGTTGATTGCTAAAGAGATTGATCAGCGACCTAGGTCGAAGCAGTTTTGTAGGATGAAAGTGTTATTTCAATAAACAACACAGGAATTCTATATAATTCTAAAACATTTTCTAACATATTTATCAGAATCGAAATGATCATTTTATCATTTTCATGATAATAATAATAATTTCAACTGAAACTATCTTAAGAAATAAAATGATATGCTATAGTTTAATTATGAAAATTACTTGACCCGTATATTATAAAATTTGGAAATTGAATTCTAAAAATTATTACTACAGACTTTACTACACTTGTGATATAATTTTAAATTAATATTATGGAAATTTCAATTTACTATGCAAAAGTGTGGCGAAAGTGTTTTGAAAATACAAACACATTCAACAACCATAAGTCAAATCACCAAGAATAATATGTAATATGTTAGTTGATATTTCAAATGAGAATTCCAATTTGATTGAGAAGTATTTTTGAGAAAATATGATGGGGTAAAATTTGCCAAGGTGTCCCCGCCTAAAATATTGATGTCGGCATTCTTTTTCAAACTTTGCCAGTTAGTAGTACCAGTGGAACTTTTTAAATTCTGTAAAGGGGGCACACCTAGTAAAACGGGTTGTCAAGATACAAGGGCCCGAATTTTCGATGATTCACCCCGACCGCTAACATTCAATTGTACATAACTCCTCATTAACTTGTCGAATTTTACTTTATTTTAATTATGTATTTTAATGAGGTTTGCAATAAAAATAATCATTAAACAATAAAGAAAATTTTTCACCTTCATTTTTCATTTTAAAAAACGTTTCTGAATTTTTCTCCAAAATCGGAATTTTTTTTTATTTAGGCTAGAAAAAAGGTTGATTTTTTCTGTTGAAAAGAATACCAAAACGAATATGGGATGGAAAGTATTAGTTGAGTTGTATGAGGTGGTACGAGGTAGTACTGGACGTGCTGTAGTGGCTCAGTGGTTCTAATACTTGATCAAAATGATTTTTCTGTTTACGTGTAACGAATGTTTTATTTTATTCTCATTGTTATGTATCTGGTGAACGATTTAGTTATTTTCAATGTTAAATTATCAATACGGTTCCATTGTACATTGTTCCATTGCCTCCAATGTTTTGGGCCTCACAAGTTTTTCGGTGCTTTTTGGTGCGAGTTCCCTTGTCTTTCACAGTGTTACTTGAAAAATGATTTTCTCTTCAATTTAACATTCACTTTGCCCTTCTCTTCGCTATCTCTATGCGATCTCTCTCTTCGAAAAAGGTCATACTGTGGAGATTACGAAGCATTCTTTAGAATCAGCGTCTATTCTGTATAAAGCACAAAAGAATAGTATTTTTGTGTGCCCCGTACAGTCTTTGCAGAATCGAATCGAGTTTTAAGATTTTCAGCAGGGCACGTTCAACGAGGCTTTTTAAATTGCCAAATTGATATAGGCAAAGAGATTACCACAAAAAAAATCCCAAAAACATTGGAAGCAAATGGACTCATCAAAAACCATCTGGAAATATAACAGGCCAGCAGAACCGTTCGCCAAATTAGATTATTATTTTATTAATAACTATCGTTTTTCTACAATGGAACCGTATTGAAAATTGAAAATAACTCAATCGTTATACAAATATATAAAAGTAAAAATAAAATAAAATTTTTTTCACGTAAACAGAAAAATCATTTTGATCAAGTATTAGAACCACTGAGATACTACAGCACTCCCAGCAGCGCTCTAGCTAGTTGGCGCAGGGCACCCGCGCTCGTACTACCCCCTACAACTCAACCAATACTTTCCATCTCATATTCGTTTTGGGATGTTTTCATTGTTTAATTGAATGTTAGCCGTCAGGGTGAATCATAGAACATTAGGGCCCCAATATATCTTGACCGCCCGTTGTACTAGGTGTGCCCCCTTTACAGAATGTAAAGAAGTCCACTATCACTACAATCTGCAAAATTTTGAATAAGATTGGCGTCATCAAATTTTTAGGTGGGACACTTGGCAAATTTTACCCCGTATATGTACACGGTTGTAATTTTTGCACACATAAAAAACCTTGTGTTTTTAGTCAAAAAACAGATTCCTTTAAAGGTACGTAACTATGAGGGGAGGGGGTCATTGTTACGGTAGCGTTATAAGGATGTGAAGGAGTGTCCAAAAACAGTAATATATGGACGAACCCACATAGAGAAGCATATTATGACAAGTAAAGATTTATAATGTTATAAAATACAGAAAAAACATGCATGAAAGAAGAGCAAAGTTTCCTTAATCAAGTTTCCCTTCGCTTCTCAGGATTGGAATTTAAACCCGTGTTTTATCTGGCTGCTTTGCTATCATGCAGAAATGTATCCAAGCATATTCTTTAATTTCAAATTAAAATCACAATAAATCCGAAGCGTATGTTTTTAGAATAAAATTTTTGAAAAATACTGCAGGCAGTTAACAATGACATATCAAAAGTCATAAATTTGTCCATTTTTTACGCACTTTCCAGTTCCTAAATACTATTCCACTAATAGAGACGTGAGCTCATAGGCCGTAAGCCCACAACGTGAATGGCAACGTGCTATGGATAAGGCCAAGTTTCACCTGAGATCTTCGTTTTATGTTGAGGAACGCAAAAATGGGTGCCTTACAGGTCAGAGTAGATGCGTTTAACGGTAGCGACCTGCCAAATGTGTCATTTTTGACAGTTAACTAACGTGACTCGGAAAAGATTGAAAATTGGTATACATGTAGGAGATGACATTAGAAATAGCACCTGCGTATTGTCAAGTACTTACCTGGATGCAAAAGTGTTGTCGGGCGGCTTCAAAGTCGCCGGAAATTCAGGTGCAATTTCTTGAAATTGATTTTACAGAAAAAAGTTCCAAACAATAGTTGACTCACTCCCAGAGATGGATATTTTAATTACTATAATATTTTTCGATGAAATTAATATATGCATGTGCATTTTTTTGTAGGTCTTACGGTCTTCAATTGTTGAAAAAATATATAATAAACGAGAATTACTGAAAAAGTTCGTTTATTCAATCTTTCGACGTTTCGGCATCACTGCGTGCCTTTTTCAAGAAATCTAAAATAAATTTATATAAATACCAATAGTTTTGTTACACTATAATTAACTAATTTGAAGTAAAAGAGATAAAATCACCTGTATTTTGTTTAAAGTGGAAACGAAAAAAACGATAAAAACTTCAAAATTGGAGTAAAACATGTCAATGTTATCAAGTCAAATATTAAAAATAAAAATAAAAACTAGTTAAAACTCCAATTTTGGTAACAAGTGAAAAAATAATATTTTTTAAATATATAAGAAGACAAAAACCTCCAAATTTAAGAGTTTTTTTAATTATAAGATTTTATTATTATTTATTATTATTATAAGATTTATTTATTTATATTTATATTGACGGTCGAAGAAAGGATTAATTTGAGTGTTATCGAATCTGATTAAGAAATTAATAAAAAAATCGTACAAAGATATCCCACAACAATAAAAAGCCGTTTTTCTTCACAAGTTATTTTTTCAAACATTTTTAGAAGAGAACATTTACTCTTTACAGGCATACACCAACATTATTAAAACATTTTTTATTCAAATGGTAATATCTCTATTGTATTTTTCTGATCGACGTTTTCTCGAAATGTACCCATTTTATCAAAAAATGATATAATAATGAAAAATCAGGTGAAAATTGGCCTTATCCGTATCACGTTGCCATTTACGTTGTGGGCTTACAGTCTATCAAGTGTATTTAAAACCAGCAGTAAATTGACGGGCGCATTCACGTCCCTGGATTTTTGTTTCATAACATTAAAAATATAAACAATTTAAGGGATTATTCACAAGATACGTGATACACTAAGGGGAGAGGGGCTTTCAAAATATCATTATCCATGTTAAGGGCAATGGGAAACGATAATTAATCATTTCTAATTAACAGCGCTTAAAAATTTTTTTAAATATATTGAATGATTATGAAGTGAACAGAAACTCAGCAGAAATTCTCAAAATTGAAAAATATCAAACTAAAATTTAAAAAATTTGACAACACTGCATTAGAAAAGGGTTAAAGTTGTATTCAAAGCATTTAAAATTGAACAATATTATTTTTTATTGACGAATCTCGAAATTAATGATTTCACATTAATATTTCGAAAATAGGACAGTTTTAAAACCTTAAAAATTCAATCACTTTAGATTTTAATGTTGCAAACTTAAAATTAAGATATTTAAATTGTAGTATTTAAAATAAAAAGCGTTTAAAACTTAACATAATTAGAAATTGTAAAACTTTTGAAATTAAATAATAAAATTAAAAACAAAATTAAATGTTTCATATAGTCAAAGTTTCTGAACTTCTCAATTTTAGATGGTTTGATGTGAATCTCTTTTATTTTTAAATAACACAATTGTCAAATTTGTCGTTTCAAATCCTTTAAATTATAACACTTTCTTTAGAATTATTATTCATTCTTGAAATTTTCCAATAAAATATTTTTCAATTTTTAATATATTTTTTTTAATCTTCAACTAAGAATCGGACAATTTTAGATCTTACATTGCAAATTTTGTTAAATACAAAACAATATTGCTTTATATGATTCAAATGTTTAAAATTGCATATTTTTAAGCTTTTCAATTCAAAATATTTTTTTTAACTTGAGTTTGAAACTTAAAATATTTTAGAACATTTTCTAGTAAAAAATAATTCAATATTCAATGTCTGTTTCTAAAATCTTTTCATTGTTAGGGCTTGAATTTGTGAAATTATTGTCTTAATTTTTCATTTTCTTTTAATTTCTTCTAACGGCATTTAATTAAACAATGTTTAATTACAAAATTGCAACTATAAAGTATTTCAATGTAGAAAAAGTTAATAGTGAACATGATATGATATTTGCAGTATTTAAATTCTAAACTACTACATCGTAAAATCGGAAATTCGAACTTTCTAAAAATTAAGAAATTTAGACCAAGAATTTTCAAATTAAAGCTTTTGAAGCACAAAAACTTTAGTTTCTACTCATATAGTACACAAAAATTAAACTGTTTTAGAATTGTACACTCAAAATACAAAATTGAAGCTTTAAAAATTAAACACTTCCAAACTTCGTTAAACAATTGAAGGATACTTAAACTGGGATTTTGAAACACCTAAACGAGAAAGTTTTTTTGAGGCAAATTTGCCAATAATTTTGTGAATATTAACGCTGGAAGATATTTAAAAACCTACCAATATTACACGACTCCAGCAAAATTTAAAAAGCTATAACAGATCTGTACTCTAAAATGTTTTTATTTTGTTCTTAGAAGTTTTCTAACATCTAGAGGCAAAATTAAAAAAAAAACAATTTTGACCGATCTGTATGCTACAGATTTTCTATTTTCACTCCCTTCTATACTCTGCTTTTGCACCTCTCTACTTTGGTCAACGATCCCAGGAAATAAATTTTGAATCCGCTCTGAATAAATGGTTGTGGGAAAACTTTTTAGCAAACTTTAGGCACGATTTTACGATTCGAAACCCGTTTGAAACATACGACACTGTGTACAACAAGTATAACTTTGGAGGTGGGTGTTGTACAAAAATTATTATTTTTCAAATTGTGCATCACGATTTTTAAAATTCAATCATTTTAATCTAATGTGCAAAACTAACTTCATACTTAAGAAGATTTTATATAAGATGTAAAACTGACGTATGTTAATAAACTGTCATATTGACATGACGAGACAAAAAATCACACGAAAAGCAAACGGAAGTATATGAGCTTCAGTCTAGTCAGAACAAATGAATAAATGAGTTATAGATTATTACAGTTAATGATTTCAAGACAATTGAAAGTAAAAAACATCCTTAGTAGGGAAATTAGCATTTTATTTAGAAAATGGGTTTTCATATTTTGCATAATCATTTCAGTTCCATGGCAGCTGCTAAAATTGTATTTTTCAAAATATAAGTATTATATGTTTGAAGTGATAGCTCTTTACCCTTCTTTTGAAAATTCAAGCACAGAACTTGAAACGATTATACTACTTTGTCTATACACATATCAAATATGTTCATGTAATTAAATTTTGCAAAAATTTTAAACGGATATTCCAATAAAACTGAGCAAAAATATGTATAAATGATGAAAAAAAGATTTCTCATTGTATTAGTAACAATCATCCTCTGATTACTCTTATTCTCCTGGTAGTCGGTCAGACACCCTCCCTAAAGTTTAATGCCAACGAAATGAATTTCTCGATGACTTTCGGTGTTGTTTCATGAAGTACGCTCCATGCTTCCAGATCACGATGATACCCCTAAACAGTAACCCCCTGAGAGACAATCAATCAGCTGAGCAGTGGACCTTGACTGTGTCCACATTGCGCGCCCTTGCCTCTGTACTTGGCTCTTGCTTGTCTGTCTTTTATTAAGCTGGCCTGCCTGTCTGTCTGGGCCTACTTTCTATGTCACTGTGGCCAAATGATGTGCACTGCCCATTATCAGTCTATACTTTGCTGACTGCGTTTAACTCACATCGGGACATGGGACACCATAAGGGGCGTGAATAAAATAAAACATATCCATGAATGGACGAGCGCATCTGTGACTTTTCGCGATACTAAAAGTGTCTGCTTACTTCTTTGTCGAAAACTGAACCAACCGTGACAATCATGATTTTTTACACGAGGAGAAAGAAGGGTATACGTAGTCAAAACCATTTCTTACATAAGGTATTTTCAAGTCTGAGAATCACTAAAAAACAGAAGTTAATCAGATTTTACTATAATATTAGTACATATTAATAATAAACGTTATAATCCTCAATTCACGAAGTAATAATAAAAGAATAAAGATATAAAAGGCCACCTACAAATTATATGAAATCTGTTAATTAAATAAACATTGAGAGTTAATGAAATTAGTCAAAAAAATAAAATGTATTGACAGAAATAAGTATTAAGTTTTAAAAGCGTACAATATTTTGTCTTCTAACCTAATACTTTGAGGTTATAAAATTAACTTCAATGTTCATTTAAACTTTTATTCTTTAGTTTATAAATGAGCAAAATTCCTATTTATTTGTTGCAGATTTCACAGTCTTCCCTCTTCTTCTCGTCTTTTCAACTTAAATGCGAAATAAATTAATAGAACCCAATACAAAAATCCAACTACTTTTCACAGAAAGTTCATTCTTTTCAATTGAAAAGTCTACAATAAATTTCTGGTGAAGAATCAATCTTTTTTGTTACAAATTGTATTATTTGGCTGAAAAGTTAATCATTTTGTTGAAATTTTGACAATTATAAAAAAATTTTCCTGTTTAGTTGAAAATTTAATGGTGTCTGTATCTTCTTGTAGAAATTAAATCTTCATTGGTCAAAAATGTAACTGTCTGGTTATAGTATGTTCCGAGGTTAGTGTTGCGATTT
>NC_046660.1:83275717-83282640 GCF_010883055.1 Belonocnema kinseyi
CGATTATGTCTGTTTATAGATTTAGATTTTATTTAATTTCAAAATATAACCTCAAATTATTGATTAAAAATTGAAAATAAATATAGATTGTTATTTAAATTACTCATTAGAACGTTATAAAATATTTTTACATATCTTAGGTCAAATAATCGTAATAAACCGATAAAAACGTCCAATGTCGAAAACGCGTTTATAAGACATATTTTGGATATTCGAAGTCTTTAGGACATTATCAGGCCTGCTATAGAACGTTTTTAGGACCTTCTAATGACGTTTCTTAACATTTACGTCCACAGGGTAATTGTGGAAAGAATAACAACACTTAAACAAAGTTTATTACTTTCATCACAAAACGCAAGGTCGGGGAAATTTTTGTAGCTTAACATCTGGACTATAAACTTAAGAACACGGCATAAAAGAAGCATTAAAAAAGAATTTAGACTGTAGTACCAAAATGACAAGTTTTTTTTTCTCTTACCCTAAATAAAGAAGGAAAATATAGGCCTCTGAGAGTCTACAATGAGGAGCTTCCTAATTTATGATTCATTTACGACTTCCTACTTTTCAGTAGTTCTGGATCACGACAAGACAATACTTGTAACTGAATCTTTTGTGCGCTTATATCTTGTTTCATTGTGCTCGCCTTTGTTGCCTACTTAATTATAAACGTAGAAATCCTTGGTTTATTACCTTCATTTTCGCAGGTGACATGAAGAATAGGCCCTTGTTTATTAGGTTGTCTGTATGTAATCGAATTTATGTCAAATGAAAAAGCGGTCAGAACATCGAAACAAACTGTTGTAAATATAATATAGTTTTCCAGTGTACAGATGAGAATGAGAAATTCCATGGCCAGGGGGGGTGGGGGGCATTAACCATCCCCTCGCTTCGTCACTAGTAAAAATCGATTTAAACTTTCGTTTTAACAAGGAACTAATGATTTTATATTGTGGATGATGCCCATTTGATTGCTGTCTGCCTGGTTGCTCTACCGCCACTACCCAACTTCCCCTCACGCAACTGCATGGAGAAAAATGGATGTTCATACATAACATCCAGGTTTTCAGGGTTAACATATTTTATGTTTAACTGTAGGACAAAAATCTCGATGTTTGAATTTAGTATCTGTAGATATTAAAAAGTAAGTTGTTACTATGAACATCCACAATGTTTAACTGAAATATTCGAGATATTACATGTATGGTTATGTTCATGCATGCACGAAAAACTTATAAAGGGTGTAAAATGTCGATCAGATGATACATGCAGTCAAGTTGAGGTGATGTGTAATATTTTTAATTCAAAATAGAAAATACAAAAGGGGTAAGTAAGCAAATAACGAATGACATGTAATGTGCACTTAAAATTCTATCTATTTTAGATTACTTGAACTCAAATTTGATTTTAAATTTATAAGCATTTTCTCAAATGTGTTCATGTCAATATAATAATATAACCTACAATTTAAGATCATACGTCCCTCGTGTATACAGATGGAAGTCGTTATCCAATTTTAATGAAGGATAGCTATAATTTTGATTCTTTTGAAATGTTCCAAAAATGTAATATTCTGCAATTTTATTATCAAAAATATAGAATCGACAAACATAGTTGTGAGATTCTAATGCGCAATGCGCATGCGCTCGGGCGATTTTAACATCTGAATGTGTTTCAGTACAACATAAAAATATTTTTACCCCTAACATCTCAAAAAGACAGTAGATGTTTGGCATGAATATCTGCATGTTAGGTGGTACAATCTTACCCTTTGAACATCTAAATTTGAACATCCATTTTTCTCCGTGTGAGGACCTCAAGATTAGTGCTGCCGATTCCAGCCTAAGGGGATCCTTTGTATTTAATACAGAAAAACATACGGCTTTTTTTATTTTTTATTTTGGGATTAGTAATTTAAAAATATTATATATATATTCTTAATTTTATGAAATATGTTCGAAAGAAAATTCGAAAAACCGCCGAACGTGTTTCAGAAAATTAAGACCTAAATTTCTAAGGGGCACTTATTCTAATGTTCAACGTATTAAGGCAAGTGACATATTGTTAAAATCGCCGAAAATCGAAGTTTTCTATAATATTTGTAAATAACTAATTGAAGAAATAAAAATTTTATGTTATATCTTTTATTCCTCATTAAGTGCAAAAGGACTCCACTAAGAGCAGTAGTCTGGTGGTCCCTCAGCTCCGTGAGGGGAAGTTGGGTAGTGGGAGTAGAGCAAACCGGTAGAGAGCGACCTAATGCGCACTGTCCCTATATTGTAGAGACCAAAGATATGGTTTTTATATTATTTTCGTAAATATTGACACTGAATTGAGGGAGATATACTCGAGGATATAGTCGGACCAGAATTGATTTCGGTTGAGTCGATGCGTTCATAAATATTGATCATGAAGAGCATATCCTTAGCGAGATACCCCTGACGATTACCTTCCCCCGGGAGACTAAATCGCGTATGTGTATTTACCTTCAATGATTGCGGTTAATTACAACACTAGCCGTCTCTGTTTGCATGTCAACCCCATCTACTCGTAACGATCCCCACTGGGATCAGCGGGTTAACTTTGTGGACGCATTTCCAAAGATTCATCTCAAGCCCAATATTGAGATTCTGAGCACACTCGAAGATTATGCGTGTATATACAAATTTTATGCATGTGCCTCAAAGCCGAACAAAAAGGAATCCTGATTCTTTCCTGACCAATAGACATAGAATCTTTTATAAATGAAATAAGACACACAGAAAAACACCGATTTCCAAAAAAAGCGCTAAAAGTGGTGTAGTTTCAACCCTTAATCGGCACTACGGGTCTAGTCTATAGATGACCTAGGGAAATGCTTTTTGCATTTATTTCCTTTTCAAACGCCAAAACAAAGGACATAGGATAAAAACAATTATGAAAAACGAAATTTCAATTTTTCAAATTGATACCATTTTCAATGCTTACACTATGGCGTTTATTTTCGCGTCAAAGTACATCATTACAAGAGTAAACAGTTCGATTTTGGTGCAAAAATAATGAAAATTTAAAAATTGATCTAATTTTGTGTTAAAAAACGGCATTTTTAAACATGCTCCACCAATTTTAATTTCGTAAGCCATTTTAGTATATTTATGTCTATATGTAAACTATTCGCTCTTAACTTGAAAGAGTTAAAAAAAATATTTGAATTTTTACGGTCCGAAAAAATGAATTCTCTGGTTGCAATATAAGCAATCGAAGTTTGTGGTGGGTGCAACTGACCCATTGGGCCCTTTACATTCCATATACGTAGTATATTCCATATATAAGTGTGACGAAGGGTTAAGTTGCAACAAAAATGAGCTTCGCATCAGGCTCATTTTGAGAATTTAGGGAAAATTCATCATTTTGAGACTGTTTCTTTCTCATTTCAAGCATCTTCGAGTGTTGGGCTTAACTTTCATCCACCTATATCAAGACGATTTTGTTCTTCGTTATTTGGGCAAAATAAATATTAATGGACGGGTCAGTTATAATAATAATAACCTAACTTTTGTTTTTTCAAATTTTAAAGCGTGTATGAGTCACCTGAAATAAAGCGAGCACTTAGTAGTGCATGTCTTATGCAATCGAAGAAATTCGGATTAGAGAATTGTACAATATTTATGCCCGTACTCACAAAGCGCCTAATTAAAGCGTCAGAACACTTAAAAATAAAAAGCAAGCGTATTGAGGAAATTGAATAAGTTTTAAGAATTTAAGGTTGCATTAAGGTCAGTGGAAGTAACTTTAGGGACTTAGATAACGTTTTGTACGTTTCCTGATGATAAAAAGATGGCTCTGCGATGGTACAGTTCAATAATAATTTAATAAGTGTGAAAATAATCACTTTCATATTCATAATACAGACTTCACACCTTTTCCCTTATTCCCGTTTTTTTATTTCTTGATAAATAAATATAAAAATAAATATAAAAATAAAAAGAGATTATAAATTCTACTATTTAGTTAAAAATTTAATGATTTTATTCATAATTCGTTTTTTCAGTTTAAAATTCAACCATTTGGTTGAAAATTCATGTATTTTGTTTAAAAAAAATATTTTCCGGTAGAAAATTGATGCTCTTCATTAAAAATCCATCTTTTCGGTAATAACTGCAACAACCTCTTTGGGGGAAAATTGAACAATTTTGTTGTAAATTCTTCTCTCTAGGATTAAAACTTAAATATTTCGGTAAAAATCGTTTTTAGTAAAAAATGAATTTGTTCAGTTGGAAATGAATCTGTTTCGGTTAGGGTTTCAACTATGTTGTTGAAATTCGTATTTTTTGGTTATATTTAACTGTTTTTCATTTTAATTTAAGTCTTTATTGATTGAAATTTCTTTAAAAAGATTCATCACTTTATTAAAAAATGCATGCCTGCCCAAGTGCGAATTGCCGGAGCTAAATACACGGCCCAGTATTGGTCCAATTTTGGCAGCCAAAGGTAGGCTAAAGTTATTGGACCAATATCGGCTTTTTAATCAGTCAAGTGCACAGAAAAAACTAGGGGTTCACTTATGTTGCGGCTCAAATGAATGTTGGTGTCATTTGGAACTTGAGCTCTAATAGATACCTGTAGAGTGTAGAGGCCCAAATGGGTTCGTTTAGAGTGCACTTGAAAAGAACAGCATCAACAGCATCAAGGTCCATTCAAAAGCCAAGCGCTTGCAAAGTCGGGTTGGTAAGTTAGTAATTTACAGAATCTGTCGGTAAAGCAAACACAAACGATATTAATGTTAATTCATTTTTCTTCTTACTTATTAAGGTTCACTTATTTTATCATCTTTAATACAAAATTGGTTTAAGTCTACACCACCTTTAAATTACCATGATTTAAAATCATTGGTCAATTAATAATAGGAATTGTAAGGCGATTTTATTAATTGTAAGTGAAAATTCATTACTTAGCTCACTCATTTTTAACCTACTCTTAAAAGTTATGAAAAATCATACTGCATATGCAGCATGAACTTATTTATAAATGTGACCATAAAGAATAAGTTTATCGACCAATGACTTAAGACAACAATTTCTTTGCATATGAATCAGTGCTCCCAATTTTGGGAACTTTTTGAACAGTAACACGATTTGTTGCTTTAAGCGCGCGCATTTTAAATGATATAAATATTCAAATATAATATTTATAATAAATGATGATTGGGAAATGCTTTAAAAGTAATTTATTAATCCTAAAATAGAATTTTTGAGTGACAGATGAAAAAATATTCTGATTTTATTCCAAAAAACGTTTTTAATTATGAATTTAGAAAAAACAAAATTTTAAATTTATTTTTAGTAACTTTATTGATTTTATTTTAGATCAAATAGTTTTGAATAAAAAAATAAATAAAAATGAGAAACTCGACAGAGACAAGATTAATCATTGTGCTAAAAAAAACGCTTTCTTTCTCTGAACTCGGAATTCACAACGTCTTTTTAATTAAAGTCAAATTAAATATTTATCTGTCACTTCAAAAAATTATTTTAGGATTAAGAAATTACTGTTAATTCATTTACTAATCATTATTTATTATAAATATCACATTCGAATATCGACGCTATTCAAAATCAGCGCGCCAACAGTAACAAATCGTGTTCAAATAGTCAAAATCGCAGTTCAAACATTTCCCAAAATTGGGAGCACTGATATGAATAAGCCTTTATATTTACAAGTTTGCTACATAACCTGCAAATGATATTTATTAATCCATTATAACTATTTTAGTTGCAGCAATAAATATTATAAGTTAATTATGTTCATTAAGCTATGTCCATCAGAGTTCGATGACATGTGTGCTTTGAGGTGAATATTGTCTTATTAATTAAAAATAATATCCAAGTGGGCAAAGCGAAAAATAGGCTCTTAAGGAATAAGCTCAATTACATTTAAGATCCTTTTCAACCCCAAGTGTGGTATCATTTAAAGCTCATTTATCGTTTTGGTTTCTTTTTCAGCAAGTGAGGTTCATTTTTGTTGCAGCTCCTTTGGAACCAAAAATGGGTTCCAATGGAAACTTCAGTTTTTTCTGTGTGTTGAGCCAGTGCTGGCAGTCTATATTGGCTATTTATATTTGTCGATCATCCACCGATGCTTGGTCCAGTATCGGCACTTTATTGCGCCAAGTCTCACTTTTAGTACGTGGAACCATGTTTCACGAGGATCAGCCAAAGTCTGGCCCAGTGACGGCACATTACTGAGCCAAGTGTCACTTTTATCACGGCAGACCATGTTTTATTTGAATCGGCCCAATGTTGAGCCAGTCCTGACAGCATATATTAGCTTTTATATTTGCCGATCCTCCGCCGATGCTTTACCCAGTATCAGCACTTAATTGCGTCAAGTCTCACTATTAGTACGAGGAACCATGTTTCATGAGGATCAGCCAAAATCTGGCCCAGTGACGGTCCATTACCGGGCAAAGTATCACTTTTACCACGCCAAACCATGTTTTTTTTAAATCGGCCCAATGTTGAGCCAGTGCTGGCAGCCAATATTGGCTATTTATGTTTGCCGATCCTCCACCGATGCTTGGCCCAGAATGGGCACTTTATTTCGCCAAGTCTCACTTTTAGCACCTAATAAGCAAATCTTACGCGAAAGATAAAAAAAATTTTTATTGAAGAATTTTCAAAGTTCACGATGAAATTTGTTAAGTTCTGTCATTGAAAATTTGTTATGTTCATGAAAAATGACATTTCCTGCCATTGCAAAAAGTTGTAAAGTAGGCTACAACGAAAAAAAACGAAATATTACGCGATGAAAAATTGTAATCGATTCAAATTATTCATTTTTGAAAATTATTGTACAGTCTGTCAAGTTAAAGCGTGGGTGGCTTTACTCGCAGTCGGTAAGGTGTATCGACATGATTTTGGTGTCAAAATATTAAGAAGAGCTCCCTC
>NC_046660.1:83282740-83291075 GCF_010883055.1 Belonocnema kinseyi
GAAAGAGGGAGCTCTTCTTAATATTTTGACACCAAAATCATGTCGATACACCTTACCGACTGCGAGTAAAGCCACTCACGCTTTAACTTGACAGACTGTATTGATATTCCTGTTAACAATTCGTGTATTTTACATTTACGCAACGTCGCATAGTAATAAATAATTATAAAAAGAGAGCTTAAAATTTGGTTCTTTAGCTTTGCTGAACTGCAGCTTATGAGGATCGCTTTTTCGCAGTTTCAACTTATCGGTTTAGCGCAGTGGTTAGTACTCCCGACTGCTAGGCGATAGATTTAGGTATATAGATATGGGTTCGATACCCCGTAGCGTTAGAAATTTTATTTGTAATACGATGTTCAAAATGTAATATATGTATTCAATCTAAACAGGACCAGTAATATTTATATTCAAAGTACGGGCAATCAATTAATTTTTATTTTTTAAATACCTTTTTTGTCATATCCTTAGACCTTAGAGTATAACAGTATTGGTACCCAGTGTTGGGCCGACAATGGCAGCCAAGCCCTGGCTGCCAAGTCAAGGCCATAGTTATCAATCCGGCATTAGCGCGACGATGGCAGCTAGGTTTGGTCCAATACTGGTACCCAGTATTGTTAATATGTACTGTTAGGCCGACAATGGTAGTCAAACCTTGGCTGCCAAGTGCAGGCCATATTTATCATTTCGTCATTGGTGCCGAGCTTTGGCAATATTTTTGTCGACTATGGGCCATTTTTGGGCCGTATGCGACATCGCACTTGGGTGGTTGAAAAATTAAATATTTAGTTAAACATGCATTTTCTGTGTGTTGAAATAAATTGGACTCAACTAACAAAAGTAGCTGAAAATGCAAGTGATTGGTTAAATGTTGATCTATTTTGTTAAAAATATAAATATTTGGTTGAAAATTCATTTTTTGTTGACAATTCCTCGTTGGTTGAATAAAATAATTTAAAAAACAAAATTAGTTGTTTTTTGTTGTTAAAAATTAATTTTTTATCATTTATAACTTGAAAATTTGACTATCTGGTACAAGATTCATTCCAATTGAATACTTCTTTCGATTCAACAAATATGCTCTGGCAGCACAAATCTTTTCCTGAATATTCCTGGAATAGTCCGAAAAATGTTCCGGGAAGGTTCCCAGCAGTAAGTAAATGTGCATGTATCAAAGGACATTCGCAAGAAAGGTTCGGGCAATTTCCGTGAAGAATTAATTAATTAATCAATTAAACTCTAGGGAACATTCACCGAACGTTCCTTGGGAACGTACTTTGATATGCTTTTGTCGTGAGGTATACATTGTTTGCAATTTATAGCGCTCCAACCAAACGATTTTTTAACAAAATTGACATATTTACACAGCTGTACCTCAGAATCGATTCCTCAGCAAAATTTGAAACTTTTAAGTCTCGGGCTAGGTTGCGAACCCGAAATCCAACTTACATTTATGAGTGGATAATTGTCCACATTCTTTAATCCAATATCTTCAAACGAGTAGGCTTCAATGTGCATGTGACGGTCATGGCTTGGTCGAACTATTAATTTTATTTTAAATCACTAATATGCGCTGTTAAATGAAAAAAAATTAAAAATTAGGTACTTAATATTTTAATTAATTTGCTTATTACTACTTTTTTTAGACCAAATAACGCGTGACGATTATTGAATCATTTTCGATACTATTTTTTTCCTCGCGCTTTGAGTACATATAGCCAGAGAATTTATCTAACTAAAATATAATTATACACATATTTTTGAAAAACCTCATTTTTCACTCCTGAGGTCAAATTATGCCCGGATAGGTCAAAAAATAAAGATTGAAAATTATCATCGCGACAAAGTTTCCTGTATGAGGAAGTCATTTAAAAATATAAAATTTATTTATTAATTTCAACCGAAAAAGATAATTTTTCTACCACAAAAAATGAATTTGCAATACAACAGAAGGACGAATTTTCAATCAAACAGTTGGATTTAATTTTTAACCAAAAATGTTTAATTTCAACAAGAGTTCAATTTTCAACGAAGTCGTTGAATTTTAAACCAAGAATCAATGCATTTTTAACAAAATAGATGAATTTCTAATCCAAAAGGACGAATTTTACGTCCAAATAGACGAATGGTCAACAAGACAGTTAAATTGTTGACCAAAAATATGATTTTTAACAAAATACTTGAATTTTCAACAAAATAATTAAATTTTTAACAAAAGGAAAAAACTTACAAAGATGAATTGTCAATAGAAGAAAACGATTACTTATCGAAGAAGATTAATTTCCTAAAAAAGGTGAATCTTCAACTAAAAAGATCAATTTTCAACCAAAATTAACTTCGAACAGAAAAAAAAGAACAAATTTTTAACACAGAGCTAAATTTTCAAATAAAAATGATAAATGTTCTAATACAAACATGAATTTGTAACAAAAGAGTTGAACCTTCAACACAGAAGTTCAATTTTCCATAAAAAAAGACAAATTTTTAACTCAAAAAGATCAATTTTTAACCAAAAATGAAAAGGTTACATTATCAATAGAAAAAATTATTTTTAAACAAATGAAAAAATAATTGTAACCCAAAGAAGTGAACCTTCAACCCAAAAACCAATTGTTAGCAAAAAAAGTAAGGTTCAAGAAAGAAGTTAAACTTTAAACCACAGAGATGAACTTTCAACTAAAATGATGAATATTCAACTAATTTACTTCAATTTTCAGTTAGAATTAAATATTGTTAATTAAATTAACAACATTTTTGAATTTTCAATCGAACAATAACATTTTTGACTAAAAATATAGTGATCAGGAGGAATCGAAAAAAAAGAAATAGAAACATAAACAGAAGGAAAATAAATTACTAAAGAGAATAGTATATCAAGGTTGCCACAAACTTTACTTTTAAAAATCCCATACTTTTCCGTGAACTATTTCTCATGTGCTGTCAATATGAATATTCAAAGATCAGGATTTTAATCTAATAATTTGAAAATTTGTAAATTTCTAATTTTTTTTTCACAGGTCTACAATATTCACCCCCGTTCCACTGAGAAGAATAATGTTAAGAATTCATATCTACACAGAAAAAACGAAAGATAAAGTTTACATCGATTCCGGGTGAAAGATTCACCGCAACAAAAGTTAACCTGACCGGATAAACTTTACATGAATCGAAGTTAATGATCAATTTTTAACCTTGCCTCGATAATCTTTCGCTTTAAAATCTCTCTAATTTTATTCGAGATGTAGCGAGAATTGCGACGCCAGCGCTACCTATCGTCGTTAAACCTCATTAAATTGGAGAGAACCGGGGATTCCCATCTGTCAGTTGTTTTTTTGCGCTTTTTGCTACATGGTATTAAGTAAGTTTTAATTCCTCTACAATAGTCTAATTTATTTCGGAGGAAATATATCAGTAAGAACAATTTTTTTTCGTGTTTTCTGTTACTTTCTGTTACTTTCTGTTACTTTCACTTTCGCGTCACGCAGTAGATGAGATCAGAATTATTCTCCTAACCTCAGTCAAGCTTTTGCCGAAATATTTTTAATTTTTAGCCGCTGCATGTTTTACCTGAAACAAATTTTTACTATTGTTTTTTCTGTGTCGTTTTAAATCTGGTGTCCCGATTTACAGCTCGAATTCACTCGTACATTGCCGTTTTCCCATTGCTGCTAAGGACGTTATAGCAGACGACGGATTTTATTCCATCGTAGGATAACCTTTCGCCAAATAGCATATAAACTTTATCAGCGGAAAATTTTACATGCAATAAAATTTAACTTTAGTTTTTTCAGTGTAGATATTCAAATTTAATATCCGTATATTTAAAATAACTACGTTCGAACCTTTGGAAGGAGGCATCATATCCAGGAACTTATGTCAATTAATGATTACAAAAATGTTATTAGAATTCCATGGAACTTTTTTCTAATGTTTGTTGGTAATATACAATTTTCAGCAATTAATGTAATATTCAAAAGTCATTCAATAGGAATCTCATAATAGGCCCTGGAAATATAACCCACGACATATGCATATTCAATTCCCAAGTGTCTGACATAAAGAGGACTCGATGAAACAATATAGAATAAAAATAAAAGTAGCAAAGAGAATTCCCCTGTTTTTTTTTATTTCTCTCCCTCTCCCTCTCTCACTCTCTCTTTGTCTCTGACTTTACCCCTCTTTTTCCTATTTTCTCTCTCCGGGTCTCCTAACCGCCACAACCGCCAACCCTCCTCCCCCTCACGTTCAAAGCGCGACATAGATATGCTTTTAGTGCGCGGGGGCAGAACGCTGCGTTTCCGCACACACGCATATAAATCGCCTCCTCGCATATATGTTCCTACATAGTTTCTCCACAACCTTCGAACGCGAATAGGCCCACTCATGGGATTTTGTGAGTGCGAGGAGGAGATGAGGAAATCTAGGGGTGAATATTGTAAGGAACAACCCCGTCGCGTGGTCCATGGGGTTCGCTTCCAGGAGGGTGCCTCAACTCGTGAATACTTTTTACAGGTGATCCCCTTCCCCACCCATTAGCTGTGATTGATTTTCCAGGAGAAAACTCTCTGGGTGGGTTTGAATTATTAATCATTACTTTCTTGAACTTCAAAATCACGATGGAAGATAATCCATTTTCGATATGGATGTCCTTGAATGGTAAAAAAATCCCCTACTAGGAGGGGATTTATAATGATTTAAAGAATCAGGTCTAGTGTAGGATTTATGAGTGCTACTTCAAATTTGGAGCATTCGTATCAAATGTAAATCGCAGGCTATTATTGTAATGCGCATCAGGTGTAACTATTTTCAAGATAAATTTTTATATGTAGGGTAAATATACGAGTGGTTAGATAAACAGCGTTACTATCGTGTTTAAGTTGTTGTAGACACTTTATTTTTGTATTTTTTAAAATAAATGTTCGTATTTTTGAACCTTGTGCGTGTTGTTAAATATTTTGGCCATTTACTTATAAGTTAAATTCTATTTTGTTAAAAAAAAGGTTTTTCGAAAAAGTAGGCTACTTTAAAATAATAAAAGTAAAAATAATTTAGCAGAAATGCTTTTGATACTAAATCGACTTAATTTTAATAATTATTTTTTAATTATCTTTGCCCAATTTTCACAGACTTTTTTAGGTTTCTTCTACTCTATGCGAATGTTATAAATTACAATAAAATGCATTAACTGAAAAACCAAAATAATTACAATAAGTTATTTATCTTGAAATTTGATTCTCTAGAATATTATAAATATAATACGTCGCATAACACATATTATAATTAATATAAATTTAATATAAATTTATTATAATTTGACTATATAATTCAATTTAAAGAAAATGCTTTTCAACATTCTTTTAAAAAATTGTTCTTAAGAATATAGTGCGTATATTAAAATTTCAATCGCTTTCAGTAATTATTGTCTATCATCTTAAATATGTAATAGTGTCGATTTAATTATTACTTGAGCATTTAGCAAATTATGTATTGTAATTTTATAAATCTTTTATTAAAAAATTATTACTTTTTTAATTCACTCTTGTAATTTTTGCAAAGTTCAAACCGTGATTCTATCTGAAACTACCTAAAAACTGAATGAATCAAATTCGTAACGAACTCCTACATAGCGGTAAGACTGAGACTAGAACTAGACACGTTTGAATCAAAGAAATGGAAAAATTAGACAGCGCCAGTATAGCGCCCGTCTAGTATTGCGTGAATAGACAGGCTTGAGAAAAACTGTACTGGAATTTGCATGATTAAAGACTGCCACAAAATTTTTCCAAACGGGTTAGTACGTTTCCTGATGTTAAAAAGATGTCACTGCAACGGGACAATTCGATAATAACTTAATAAGTATAAAGATCACTTTCATATGTCAGACTTCACAATCTTACCTCTATTCCCCCTTTTTAAAAATTCTTTTTATTTCTTCTGTTTTCAAAAAACTTCCCCTTTCCCATTTTTTCCTTGTTATCATTTTTTTCACTTTAATGCGAACCGGCTTAATAGAAACCGAGTAAGAAAATCGAAAATTTTTTGGTTGAGACTGCAAACTTTTTATGTAATTGAAAATTCTACTGTTTTTGTTTTGTTTGGTACGGATTACATCTCGCTTGGTTTGAAATTCTACTATTTGGTTGAAAAACTATTTCTTTAACATTCATGTGATTTTGGTTAAAACTTCATCTCTTTCGTTAAACATTCAATTTTTTATGAAAATGCGTTTATTTTTTGAAATTAAATTTTTTAGCTGAAAATTTAAATATTCCATTTTTGTCTTAAAATTGATATTTTTATTTAAAAATGAATTTTTCTAGGATAAAAATTCATCTTTCTCGTTGAAAATTCAAATGCTTGGTTGAATGTTAAACTACTTTATTAAAAACTAATTTAATTGATCTTAAAGATTCATAATTTTAGCAAAGAATTCATATTTTTGCTTGACAATCGATAAACTTCTTTGAAAGTCAAACAACTTTGTTAAAAATTCACTTTTGGTAGAAGATTCATCATCTTAATCAACATTCCTCTCTTTGGCTGAAAATGTTAATCTTTTGTTCAAAATTCATTTTCACATTGTTTGAGGATTAATTTTTTTAACTGAGAATTTGAAAAATTAATTATTTTCAAAAATTGATCTTTTATAGTTAAAAGATCGGACTGATCGGATTATCATGCGCTATCAGAAATTTATAACAGCGCCATCTGACACGGAAATCTATATCGCGAATTAATATCGCGAAGTTATTGGAGCAATGTTCATGAACAAGAGCAGTGAATATCAATTCACTTTAATAAAAAATGTTATAGTAGATTTTAAAATTAATTATTTAATAAGGCACAGTACTCAATACTGGGACAAACGATCATTTTGACCCGATAGTGGGACACCGTCCTTAAATCAATTTTACTTATTTGAAAATGCCTTTTAATATTACACGGAGAGAAATCTAGTTTGAAAACCTGGGGATCATTATTAGAAATAGGTGACTCAGTCTAGGAAAAGTAAAGCAATTCATTTTCACGTTGGGCCATCTAAGAAAGGTCAATGTAAAAATATATTAGGAATACGAATTAAATGGTTCAGACTGAACCAGGGCCGAATTTACGGCGGGGTAACCGGGGCGAAAGCCCCGGAGCTCCCACATAATGAGGGCCTCCACAAACCGTGAATTCAAAAATTCGATAGCAATAAAATTTTCCATTTTAAAAGAAATTAATGATCAATTAAGTATATATCCAAACATTATATAAACAGGAAGAGGTTATGGAACACATGACCTTAAACTATAGTTAATACGAATTGTCCTTTACCCACCTTCAATCACGTAAAGTGTCAATCACTTAATGACAAAGAAATATGTATTTTAATAGTGTTAATTTGTTGTTCAAACGTAAAAATGAAACTAATAATAGATATTTATTAATTTAAAGGGTCTCCATTTTTTTCTTGCCTCGGGCCCCACACACCTTCATCCGGCTCTGGACTGAACGTTCGTCGCTAGTTTAACGAAAGGTTCGACCGTAGGGGACAGAGTAAGAACGCGTATTGAGTCGGAGGGAGATTAGAGCAACGAAAGGAAGATCGAATTATAAGGTAAGTAAGAAAAATTAACAGAGATTCTGATATACGCTTCAAATTTAAGTCAAGCGTTGTACAATCGTCGTTAGAGATTCCAGTAATGTTATTATTATTATTATGACACCATTAAGCCATTTCCCTTTCGGGGTAGGCGTGACTCACTCGGCAGGGGAAAGGAGTAGAGTGTGGAAGGGATAGAGATTTTTCAGATTGATCCAGAATTCTCGTGCTATTTAAGTAAATAACACGTTCGTTCCGCAACACTGCTCGGACCCAGGTTGCTGATCAATCTCTCTAGAAATCACCCCAAGCGAAGAACCTCTCGAAGTCGTTATTTAAGGTTCCTCACTTGGGTCGATTAATAGCCAAGGTCTTTGTTTCAGGCGTCATTCACTCTACTGACACTCTTTTTATTAACTATTTGCCGCCATACTTTCCTGTCCTTGCATACTTCTCTAGCTTCTTTTATGTCCATGCATTTTTTCATGCAGGCTCTCGTGTTTCTGTGACTTCTTATGTCTCTTCTAAGTAGGGTCTCATTCACACATTCTAACCACTCTTTCCGCGGTCTACCTCTGGGCACGCTGCCATTTACTTTACCTTGATACACTTGTTTCGTTAGTCGTTCATATTTCATTCTCTCAACATGTTCGAACCATCTTAACCGATTTCTTTCCCATGTGTCTACTAGCGTCTCTTCCGCACCACATTCTTTTAGAATTGTCTCGTTACTTACTTTGTCCATCAGGATTT
>NC_046660.1:83291175-83293831 GCF_010883055.1 Belonocnema kinseyi
GGAGCTCTTCTTAATATTTTGACACCAAAATCATGTCGATACACCTTACCGACTGCGAGTAAAGCCACCCACGCTTTAACTTGACAGACTGTACATCAAAATTTGAGCTCCATTCATATTGATATTTATACCTCATGAAATTTTATAGGATAGAATACCGAGTTTGACGTGCAGCTGCCATGTATACTGTTTTCGCATACAATTTACAGATTATTATAACTCGCGTAAACAATAATAAGTTACAAGCTCTTTAATAATAGGCAAAATTAAATAATAATTTTAATTACAGTTCACGCTCGCCTTATGTCTGTCTGGCTTCTGCTACCGCTTGAAAAAATGGGTACCGGGAAAACTGAGTATTCAAAAATAAATAATAAATTTTGTATTTTTGAAAGCTGGATTTCATAGATAATCGTCTAATCTAAAAGTATATTACATTACATTTTGAAACAAAATTTGAAATGTTTGTTTAAATCACTCTCATTGACACCGCGTTTTTTCTCCGGCTTTATCGAAATTGAGCGTTAAAGTCACTACATCACCATCGCACATTTTAATCGTTCATTTTGTTTGAATAAATTATTTAAATAATTCAAGTATCGACTTGTTTTTGAACAGTATTGTCAGAAATATCATTTAAGCTCACAAACACTACACGGAAAAAAATGGAAAAATAATTTTTATGAAGAGTGCTGTATTACATTACAGATTATTATGGTGCTAGTGACTATTACTCGAGTACTGGTACCCTTTCTAAAGTGTTAAGTTGTGATTACTAGATCACATCATTATTATATCTAGAAATAACTGTTTAATAGACTAATAAAATTGAATGTGATATAGATCTTACTTTCATTCATTTCAATAAAGTACCTTTTGTTAAAGCTTATTTACTAAATCCTCGTTAAAATGTATTACTGTGTATAGTTAAGGTTAGAGTCAAAATAAGATTCGTCGTGCAGTGTCAAATATTTGAGGCACTTAGATACGCTTTTATTAGCAAATAGCGTTGAGTCCGCGAGACATCTGGGCCGACAGCTCACGAGTTCGTGCCATTCTCGATTGCACTTGTAAGCATTGTATTTTTTTCCATTGGTGTGATTTATATTTTACATTATAATCAAATTCTAACCTAAAATCTTTAATATTCAATTTCTACTAAACGCCACATTTATAACTTTTATAACTGTTACAGTGCGATACCTCCACACTAAATCTTTATTTTCCTGCAACAGAATAAGTTTTTTCTATAAACTCTTTTTTTATTCTTATTGAGCCTCCTCATATTTCGAGAACAAGTTTTCATTATGTTTTAAAAATGAAAAATAAATTTCCAGTCTTTGTTTAAAAATTATTTTCAAAACACCCAAAATTTGAAACGGGAAATTCTAGAATGCTTTACTTGGAAGTGTTTAATTTTTTCTCGTCGAACTCATTTTCTCACTTTAGCTCGGGAGTAACTTTTGTTTTTATCTTTATAGGCTGATTCCGATTTTACGGAATTTTATATCGCATTCCTAACAAATTTCGTTTTCGATCTTTATATAATTATATGTACTGCAAGCCTTCAAATACTGTTCCGGGAATAAAATAAAAAAATTTTAATGAACATCGTTTACTTCACTTACCAATGTTTGCGATACCATTACACTATTTATTATATCACATAATGTGCATTCTTTTACTTTTTAAAAATGTATCAATAAATACTAGCTGTTAGAAAATTTTTATAAAATTCTTATCATTTAAATATTTTCATTTTTCAGACTTATTTCTTTTAATTTCAGCAAGCCTTCGATTCAATGTTCAAATTCAACTTTAAAGTTAGGATATTAATTTCATGTTTAAGTAATTTGTATCTCAAGCAATTTTTTTTTACTTCAATTTTCTAATAAATTATTTTTATTGCCTGCTTTTGTTTTTACTGTCAGAATTTTACTAAATAAGATTAGTAAAACTATAATCATTCCATTTCTTAAAGCTAGAAAATTAAATTTAAATATTTTTTACTTATAATACATCTAAAAGTAATAAATCCCTTAAATTTTCGAGCTTTACTATTTGAACAGAAATCACAAGTTCAAATAGTATTTAAATTATTTAAATTAAAATATTTTGATGGAACATTTGTAACTCCACCTATTCATATATAATGTGTAAAACCAAAAAATAGAATAAAAATATATTCCTCTGTTATCCCATGCTTATCAGCGAATATCTTGGCTGAGATTTTGTGAGCAGAATTTAAGCGATACATTAGCGTAATTAGCTAGAGCATCGGGCGTATAGTAGGCTTAGAGATTTTAGGTTGTTTTTTAGATAGGGTGTTCGATCCCCAGCGGGTGAAATTTTTCATAGCGTTTGAGCGTTCGATATTGTTTGTAAGTGACTGTACGTGCGATTACATAATTTATCAAATAAACTAAGTGCAGTTATTATAAGTAAAAGATTTTTTTGCTACTTTATCATTATATTACATAATTTATTTCGAGATGCATTACATCTCGGAGACCATGGCTTCGTGTCTCCCAGGAAAGAATAATTCTACTAGGAAACATGAACGGTTGGGTGGGCATCCAAAATCAGGATACAGAAAGAGTATTAGGTAATTTTGGGGATTCAAGAACAAACTATAACGGAGATAAACTAGTTGGTC
>NC_046660.1:83293931-83300880 GCF_010883055.1 Belonocnema kinseyi
GAGGGAGCTCTTCTTAATATTTTGACACCAAAATCATGTCGATACACCTTACCGACTGCGAGTAAAGCCACCCACGCTTTAACTTGACAGACTGTAAATTGTTTATGATGTTTATTGTAAAACTTGTAAAATGAATTTTAATTTTCAGATGTAAATTTAAAACTGTCGAAGGTAACAAAAAATGAAAATCCAAAAGACAACTATATTCAGCAAAAGCATAAACAAAGAAGTCATAAATGCTCGAAAAAGAAAATGAAAAAAATGCATTTACGACCAAAAGCTGAATAGTTACATTTTAAGTTAAAAAGTTAATGCCCAACCAAAGAGATGAATTTTTTAAAAATAAAATGATCAAATATTCAACTGGAACAGATTAATTTTAAAATAAAAAGATGAATATTTTTGACAAAATACTTCAATTTTCAACTGAAAATATCAGTTTCGAGTTAAAATCATGAACATTTCATTGGAATATTAAAATTTTTAAACAAGAAGAATAATATCCGACATCAAAAATAAGATTTTAAACAAAATGATTGAATTTTCAACTAAAAAAGACAAATTTTCAACCGAATAGTGGAATTTCTACTAAAAAGATTAATTTTTAGCCAAACTTATGAATTTTCAAATAAAATGATGAATCTTCAACTAAAATAGTTGAATATTAAACTAAAAAGATAAATTTTCAACCTAGAAGATTACTTTCTACCAAAAACTCACCTCGTTCGTTCTATTTATTTCATTACTTTAAGTGGGCATTGTTTTTCTTTGTAATACTAAAAGTGCATATTTGTTTATATGAGTGTATAAAATCAGTATTACTTACAAGTAAAGAAAATATTATATGAAAATAATACTATACAATTCATGATTTTAAGTAAAAATAAAGAAAAAGCGTTTTTTAAAATAAGAAAATAGCCCGTCGGTACTTGGTTAGCGTATTATATACCTTACCCCGGTGGCGAAGCAAGTGTGCGCCCCTGTCCGTGTACTGCGGCACTTCGGCGCTTTATTGTCACAGTACTGCATCAAAGCACCTGCTCATCTTTTAAACCATTATTAATCACTTTCAGTCATTTAAAATTTTTTTAATGTTACTATCACATTAAATCCATAGCGAATCGATTAGTTACAAGAAAATTCTACAAAAACAGATTTTATGGATAAAAAATTAAGCGCTAACTTCCCCTCATTTACGTGCTGTCCCGATATTGAATACTTTACCTCATAAGATGTCTTTTTATTATTTAATTTAAATTTAAATTCTTTCTGAAGTGGTGGCTTTGTCCTAGCTACACTGTTAGAAAAATCTGCGCTAGATTTAGTATACATGTAATGGAAGCATTAATGCACAATACGAAATTACATTTAGTATAACGGCATACATAAGGTTTAGTATATGAATATACTGAATTTAGTATACACGTATATAAAATTTAGTATACGCATATATTAAAGTCAGTATACATGTATACGAAATTTAGTTTACGTATATACCAAATTTAGGACACGCGTATACTAAATTGAGTACACGCTTATAGTAATTTTATCTTACGTGTAGTTTTATCTTTCGTTCTGATTATGATGGGCTGTTTTTTAAAATCCTGTTTTGCTGGATAAGCTCTCGTTCACTAGCAAAAGCACCTTCTTTTTACTTCCTTGTAAACCAACAGGTGAATTGGCTGCTCCAAATGATCAATTCAATATACATATATCTAGCACAAGAACTCAATAAAAATGCACGCGAGCCAAGCGAGTCTGCTAACGGCCAGGTTGCACGACCGCGTAAATCGAAACGCGCTTGCGCAGCCGAATATAGTAAACGCATATATGAATTTTAGTGCACATAAACTATAAAATTCATATACGTAAAAGAAACTTAATGCACACTCAATAACCTTAATATACAAATAACTTCGTAAACGAAATTTAATATACGTAAGTATAATAAAATTACAAAATGTAATGAATTTAGTAAACATGTACGAAATTTAATATACCCATATATACTAAAATTGCAAATATCTCTTACAGTATGCCCAATAGGGTCTATATGTGTAATTTGACAAAGAACACAAAAAAGAATTATTGGATAAACAGAGATAGAGAGAGTACTATCATTTCGAAACGAAAAAACCTGTCATTGGAACACAATCGGATGGCCTCTGTCTATCTCACATGATAGAAAGAGAGGTCCACTAGACTTCAGGCATCGAAGTTCCAACCTCCAACTGTCAATTATTGACGTGAAAATAGAAAAAACTGTGTTTCTCGTGGAAAATTAATCTAATATTTGTAAAAGTACACTCTTAAAAATGTTTGGAGTTCTACCACACATCTACCACAATTCTACAATACAAGCGTAAAGTAAAATTGCAACCATGGTATTGGAATGACTAAATTGCAATACATGTATTGAAAGTGTTGTAAATCGTGGAGTCATCGTCTAGCATTCCAATACATGTATTAGAACGTTTGTAAGATGAAAATTGTACACATGAAATTACCAACAGTCAAAATTACTTAAAATGGCGAGTTAACGATCCGGGTGCACCGGGTCGAGCATCACCTAGTTTAATACGTATTCTACGAGAACTTAAAAAAATTTTTTATTTCGTGAATAATGAAAACAGTTCCAAATAGTTAGTCGACGACCCGGGTTTACCAGGTCGCGCCCCAGGTATCCTAGCACGTATTCTACGAGAACTTTTTTCAAATTTAGATTGTTTCAACAGCCAAAATTACTAAAAATTGCGAGTCGACGATCTGGGTGCACTAAGTTGAGCACCACGTAGTTTAATACGTATTCGACGAGAATTTGTTCAAAATTTAGATTGTTTAAACAGACAAAATTACTAATAATTGTGAGCCGTCGATCTGGGTGCACCGGTTTGAGCACCAGGTAGTTTAATGCGTATTCTACGAGAACTTTAAAAAAATTTTAATTTGGTGAATAATGAAAACAGTTTCAAATGGTTAGTCGACGACTCATTTAAAATTTAAATTGTTCCAACAGTCAAATTTACTAAAAATTGTGAGTCGACGATCCGGGTACATCAGATCGAGCACCAGGTAGTACAATACGTATTCTAAGAGAAGTTCAAAAAAATTTAAAGTATGAGAATAATGAAAAAAAAATCCAAATGGTTAGTCGATGACCCGGGTGCACCAGGTCGCGCCCCAGGTCGACTCTAATTTTTAGTAGTTTTGGCTGTTGGAATAATCTAAATTTTGAAAAAGTTCTCGTAGAATACGTGCTAAACTACCCGGGGAGCGACCTGGTGCACCCGAGTCGTCGACTGACCATTTAATATTGTTTTCATTATTGACGAAATTTAAATTCTTAAAAAAGTTCTCGTAGAATACGTATTATACTACCTGGTGCTCGATCTGGTGCACCTGGAGCGTCGGCTCACAATTTTTAGTAATTTTAGCTGTTGAAACAATCTAAATTTTGAAAAAGTTCTCGTAGAATACGTAATAAGATACTTGAGCCGCGACTTGGTGCACCCGGGTCGTTGAATCATTATTTGGAATTTTTTTCGTTATTGACGAAATTAAATTTTTTTCAAGTTCTCGTAGAAAACGTTTTAAACTACGTTTTTATTGATCTGGAGTACCCGGATCGTCGACACACAATTTTTAGTAATTTTGGCTGTTGAAACAATCTAGATTTTGAAAAATTTCTCGTAGAATACGCGCTAAGATACCTGGGGCGCGACCTGGTGCACCCGAGTCGTCGGCTGACCATTTAAAATTGCTTTCATTATTAGGGAAATTAAAATTCTTAAAGAAGTTCTCGTAGAAAACGTATTATACTACCTGGTGCTTGATCTGGTGCAACCGGATCGTCGACTCACATTTTTTAGTCATTTTAGCTGTTGAAACAATCTAAATGTTGAAAAAGTTCTTGTAGAATACGTACTAAGATACCTGGGGCGCGACCTGGTGCTCCCGGGTTGTCGAATCACCATTTGGAATTGTGTTCATTATTAACGAAATTTAAATTTTTCAAAGTTCTCGTAGAAAACGTTTTAAACTACCTTGTGTTCGATCTGGAGAACCCGGATCGTCGACACATAATTTCTAGTAATTTTGGCTGTTGAAACAATCTACATTTTGAAAAAGTTCCCGTAGAATACGTGCTAAGATACCTGGGGCGCAACCTGGTGTACCCGAGTCGTCGACTGACCATTTGGAATTGTTTTCATTATTCACCAATTTTTAATTTTTTTAATTTCTCGTTGGATACGTATTATACTACCTGGTGCTCGATCTGATGTAAACTTTTTTCACGCGGGCAGAAATTTGTTTGCCAGGAACATGTGTTCTCAGAAATCATTTTAATTTGTTGTTCTATTAAACTCGTATTATAACATTCCAAAACATGTAAGGTAGCATACCAATATGAAAATTTGGAAACTACAACATTGTGTATTGCAGCGTTACCTTACGTTTCGGAAATAAACTTCCAATACATGTAGTAGAAGTTTCCAAGAGAAATTTTTAACAGTGTAGCCGATTTTCTGTGAAATAACTTCTTCGTAAGTCTGGTCATGAACCTGCGTCGCATGCATTGTGCGATTACGCGATAGGGCGTACTTCCTACTTGAAGTTTTGAAGTGCAGTGTATTGATCAAAATAGTCATGTGTTTTTAGATACTGCTGTTTACGAATGGTTTAAGCAGGGGAAGTACAGAGGCCATTCAGTACCTGGACCGAGTATTCAAGAGAAAGCCGATTTTTTTAAACGAGGAGCCCAACGGTCCGAAAACGTTTTAAATACGTAAGCAGGAAAAACACATTTATTTTAACGTGTAATAGCAAATTTTTTTCTCATTTCCGTTAAATATTTACTTTATCCTTGTCTCGGTATTAGAAAAACTATTTTCAAACTATTTTTTACCACGCAGTAAACTCCGCGGGAAACAGTTCATACACCCTAGAAAAGTGAGATATAAGATAGACCTTTCCCATACCAATCAGCTAGCGACAGTTAATTAGTTCCAAACGAGACCGCACAGTCATTTAAATAGTTCCACAAATGGCCACTGAATAACGCACCATATATTTCATTATTTACTGCACACATATATATCAAACTTTATCTTGGAACGAATTACTTTAAAAATCTCACGCCATATGAAATTAGTAATCTCAGCTCTAACAGATTGGACCCACATCAATCGCATGTTTTCGTCTACAACCATATAAAAAACAATAGAATCCGTAAAACCTTTAATTATCAGCAATTACTTTGCTAAATATTATAATTGTAAATCTTCATGATCTTAAAATCATTGTAAAAATAACAAAAATCCCATCCCTCGACATAAATACTGGAGTGACAGAAGCAAAGTTAGATTTAGTATCCCAAAAATCAAAGTTTAAATATGAGCTCACCTTCCAGGAATTTGGCAGATGGTGAAAACAGAACAGAAGAATTTTGGGTGAGTGATCATCATTATTAAAAAACATTCACTTCATAGGACGTTCTCGCACAATTTCGATAAAGGGATTTCTCACGCTCACATTTAATATTCAAATATCTTACATCACTCGCAGGGTTAAACAATTCTTTACGCAAGGAATTAAATGTTCACAGGATCCTGCGGTAAAGGCAAACGCAAATATAATAATTATAATGTAATGCACTGTTATTTGCGGTTGAAAATTTAACATTTATAAGTTAAAAATTCAACTATCTGGTAAAAGAATGTTGGCGTTTTTTTTTTCAATTGAATACTTGTTTATATTAAACAAAATATGCCCGGAAAACAAAAATGTTTCCTTGAACAATTTCTGGAACATTCTAATAGAAGTATCGAAGGATTCAGAAAAAAGTTCCAGGAAGCTTTCTGGAAGTATGTAACTGTCCGCGTATCAGTGGACGTTCGCAAGAAATGTTCGGGGAATGGAATGAATTTCTATCCGGGTACGGTATCAACAAGAAATGTATTTCGATAATTCTTTGCTACGAATACTTTTCAAATTGACAATAATTATTAATTATTTCAACGATTTTCATAAACATATTCAGATTTTAGCTATATTTAAGTGAAAAGGCTCAATTTTTTACAGAACTGAACAAGAAGACCTTTACGATGACTTTTTTATGATTCTTTGCACATTTGAAGCAACTATTAATTATTTTAATACTTTTCATAAGCAAATTCAAATTTTTTTTCTATTTTTCATCGAATATTCTCAATTTGCTTTCGGAATAAAAAAAATGTATTTCCCTCTTTCTTACGATACTTTGCAAATTTACAATAATTATTATTTCTATTTACAATTTTCATAAACAAATTCAGAGTTTGGCTATATTGAAAATTTCACATAAAAACATATATGAAGCTGTAACGTTTTGGTTAATAAGTACAAACTTCTTATCGGAACTATATAATATTAAAACAATTTGCACATTTTAAATTATTTCATTTTTATCAAAAAAATATATGCCATATATATTTAATAAGAGTAAAAGGAGCAATACAAATTTCATAATGGTGAAAACTTTTCTTTTTATTAATTTCAGTCTTTTTCGGATACAATTCCAAAAAGTACTTACCTCCGATTTATTTGAATCTTTGTATACGAATTCATTTTGACTCGCTGATTATAAAATGATAGTGAAAATACCCGAAAATTTTATTTGTAGGGTAAAAGCCCCCCAAAAACTATGCTATTAATTAATTTTACTTTTTTTCAGTAAATAACGACAAAAAATCTTCAAACAAAAGTTGTAGATATTTTGAAAATATAGCTTTCATATTCCATAAGTTTTTTGAGAAATTCATTAAATTTTCAGCAAAAAAGGAAAATGTCAATACAAATTGTACAATTGCTTGAAATGGGATTTTTGGCACTCCTGTTTACTACGAGACGTTGGAAAGGGGGAGGTATGTAATCACAATTTTTTCTGTACCCATTTAAAGCAGTGCCTCCC
>NC_046660.1:83300890-83305599 GCF_010883055.1 Belonocnema kinseyi
CCCCCGAAACGCTAAAAATTCTACAGATCCGGTCGTTTTATGTGATTTCGGTACGTATTTTTGGTAGCATCTGAATTTTTCCATAACTAATTAGTCTTTATTCCAATTTTTTTCATAAATGAGAAGATCGTATGTAAGTTACCATTAAATAAAAAAAAATTGAAATTTCATGTAAATGAGGGCTCTACACAAAAAATGATTTGAACAGTTTTCATTGACCTCAGTTTGCTTTTTTTTTTAGGATATTTGGTAATTTTTAAAACAATTTTTATTTGTTTACAGAATTTTCCCAGCAGGCAAGGTATGTTAAGACTAATATTTTTGTGAAATATAGTTTGCGATTATTTAAATAATTAATACCACTTGTTCCTTTTTATTAGAAAGATGGAGAAAATGATGGTTTAAAAGAACAATTAATATTTCAGCAATTACGGTTTAAGTTTCGAAATAATAAATTACGGGATAATAATAATAATGTAAAGGTTTAAAAAAACAAGATTTCGCCATCTTTGATGTGAAAAGGGGTAATTAAATGATTATTATTAGTATAGATAATTGTACATTTGTCTTCCACAATAAATATGACTCTTGAAATTAACCAGCTGCATTTGATATTCTCTAAAATAGTAACTTTTCAAGATTTATAAGGTTGAAACATTGTTTAAACAAATTCCAATTGTTTAGATCATTACCAAATCTCGTTAAAAAATATATTACCAACAATATTCGTTAAATGTATAATTTATGTTGAAAAAGTTCCAAAAAATACTGCCTTTAGTATCAACTTTACATAAAACTATTATTTGTATTTTTTGTGGCATTTTTCGGACACAATGCAGGGAGTTTCGATGTTAAAATTAAAATTTTTGTGGGCAAAATTATTCTTCAAACATTCCTTTAAAAGATGACTTAACTTTATTTAGCAAAAAGTTAGTAAAACGTAGTTCTTTTTCCATTTTTTCTAAAACCGAACTTTTGCCTTTAAAAACCTCGTGTTAAATTCAAAAGTCCGAGAGCCAAATTGGAGGGGGATTAATCACTAAAAATCGAAAGTCGAATTTTTACACGTATAAATTTGGATTACCCGACTGTAACATGAAAAATGTGATCAAATTAAATAACTGTAATTTGATAACAAAATATTAATTGTTAAGTAAAATGTATGAGTTTTTTAAATAAAAATTTATCTAAAAAAGTCTGAATTCTTCGAATGACTGAAATGAGCAGGATAACCGAGCATCTCGTATCGTTATTTAACACAAATTTAGAGAGACCTTAAAGTATCTTTTGCATTACAAAAAAGCTGTACAATTAAAATAAAATTCTTTAGACACGCAAGTTCACACTAATTCAAGTCAATGCCTATTTAAGGAAAATAGTGTTTACAAAGTTCACTAAATTATTGTAATTTTCTTGGGAAAATAAGGAAAATATACAAACAAACAAAAAGCTTAAAATCGAAAAAAGAACTCTGTTGAAAAATAGCGCATGAGGACCCTAAATATGCATGATTAAATTATAACCCTTATTGATCCATTTTTTAGTTTTTTTAGATTTGATTAGTTTAGATCTTTTTTTTTTTTTAATTTTTTAGATGAATAGATTTTTAGATTTGTAGTGCCGCTCGTGGTGATAGCCATGCAGATAAATTCTGACTCATGAACCCTATATTTCTCAATTTTCAGCCATGATGCTCAATCATAAAAAAACAAATCCAAATTTCAGACGGATTCCACCCTTCAAGTACACTTTACTTCGTACGTGCAGCATACATATAAATATAACCCCCTCTTTATCACCATGCCATGGCCATATAACAGTTGACCTACGTCATGATAGAAAACACTCTTCGATCTCGCACGCTCGAGTGTCCTCGAATCGTGAAGCTCATATAAGGTACAGAGGCTGTCCAATTGAACGCAAAGTGCAACATGTTCGGCAGCTAAGAGAAGGGACCAGGGGGCGAGGGCACCTGTACCCCACTTGTAAGCATATCGCATGGCAGGCTCGAGGATCATGATTAAAGCGTCCTCCACAATGCACCGCACCCATGCCATAGGCATAGGGTCATATACGGTCTACATATCCAGAACCTAGTCGACATTTGGTGTCATTGTCGGCGAAAGAAGAAGGGATCTCTCTCGTCGTCGCTCTCTCTAATGCTGATTTAATCAGAATCATGGGGTCCTCCCGTCGACTCGATCACCCCTTGAACCCCCCCTGTAGATGCTGAGTATAGTAACATATATCAGAAAATTGCACACGAAAGCAGAAGATGTATATGTGTGAGCGCATCGGCACCCTGAGCCATATGGCCGATATACACGCCGATTATTACATTACGTATGTAGGCCCAAGAATAATAATGATAATGAAAGGGGACCTCCGTCTTTATGGATGTTGGTTCCTTCTATATATGTGCATGTGTGTGTTAGGATTATGCATGTTGAGCGAATTTTCGCTCGGCGAGGTTGCGCTTTTGAGAGACGCCCAAATTGAATTCATTATCGCGCCCTGCTACCATCGGCCACCCCCATGGCCCGTCCAGGAACTGGGTATAAGAACTTGTTTGCAAGGTTCCTAATTCAATTCAACGAACAATAATCGATACAGACTTGGCACTTTTGTGGTCTTGTCTTGACGGATATTGTGTTAGAATAGGTTTTTGAGAGGAAAAGAGACTTAAGTCCATTCTTGGAATTTTGGTACACACACAGTAAAAAAAAGGATCAATTTTGTTGCAGAGCATTTTGCTCGAACGATCGTTTGACTCTCGAGATCATAATGATCTGTCCATTTGGATCAATTTGATCTTCTTTCTTGGCTCATTTGTCAGACTAAACAAAATGGCCGCAAATTCTTGTCGCCTGTGTTATAGCGTCATAACCGAACAATTGTACCTACCGGCACGCAAGTGCGAACTACACCTAACAAGTGATATGTTGTAATATAATTTTTTTTTAAACTTTTCAAGTACACTGTACGATCAGAAATCATAAAAAGTTTGCTAATGAGCTAAAGTGCTTTTAGAACGTCAGCCATCATAGTTTGACTTTACACATGCTCCTGAATCAGATCATTATGAACTTAAAATTCGATCATTCATTCCGGCTGATCAAAACGCTCAAAGTAAAAAAAAGTGTGTTCAAAATTATATCGAAATCAATATCATTTTGATATGCTCATATGCGAGCTTTTTATGGTTTTTGATCGTGCAGTATAATTGAAAAGTTGAAAAAATAATGAAATCTGATATTAAAAAATATCACCTGTTAGCTGTAGTTGTTACTCACGTGCAGTGAGATACAATTTTTAGGTTATGTCTTTATAACACTGGCGCCAAGAACTGGCGGCCATTTTGTTTAGTCTGGCAAATGAACCAAAAAATAAGATCAAATTGATCTGAATAGACAGATCATTATGATCTCGAGAGTCAAATGATCGTTGGAGCAAAATGATCTGCAACAAAATTGGTCCTTTTTTTACTCTGCTCTTGTTTTCGGTATCATTTTTGTTGCATATCAAAATGATATTGATCCTTCTTGGAAAGCTTTCACCTACAAGGTATAGGTACCAGTTTTTTGTCCATGCCAAAGCTTTAAAAAATTATTAAATATCTGGTATTTCGAACCCTGACCCGAAATTGCTCGAAATAACAAGTTTTATATCCCTGTCAAAAAATTCATGTATTAAAAAAAATCCAACATAGTTTTAAAATTTAAGCTAATACCTTTCAAATGGAGTTTTTTTATAATGCATAGATTCTAAGATATTCAGCGTTGAAAAAAGTGTTTTTTTTTTAAATTGTCATCACTTTAAAAGGCTCAAAAAAATTTCATATTGGGCTTATTTTAAAGAAAATACAAATACACATCTATTTAATTTTGATTTATTTTAATCTACAAGTTCCTTCATAAATTACACACGTTTCTTTATGAGCCAAAGAATAGAAAAAAACCATTGTTTTTTTCTATAAAAAACGCAATTTTCAATTGTTTGACAAAGACAATTGCATTTGAAAGGTATTAGCTCGAAATTTAAAATTATTTCTTATTTTTTTAAATACATAAATTTTTGACAGAGATATAAAACTTTTTATTCCGACCAATTTCGCTCAGGGTGGGCAACACTTATTGACCGGGAGTGTATGCGGTAGTAAAGGAGGACGGTTTTTGGCCCAATTTAGATTTGGTCTACAAAATTCGAAAAAATTCCTACAGAATCTACTAACAATAAGAAGTCAATTCCATATTAAACGGAGCACCCTCATCCCCCCTATTCACCCAAGCACCCCTTACAAAAATGAAAACTTCACCGCTTCTATGCAGTGTTTTTGGGAGAAAACCCAATAACAAAAATCAAGAAAAATACATATATAGGTTTTTGGGGTCGCTGATTTCGAATCCAAGGTTCGTTGACCTACATTACATTCAATTCAAGGTCGTTTGAAGGTCAAACTGCAAAAAATCCGATAGAATAATCCAGAAAAATACATAAATAGGTCTTAGGGGTCGCTAATATTGAATCCGAGGTCCGTTGACCTTCATCATATCAGATTCAAGCCCATTTTAAGGTAAAACTGCAGAAAATTCGATAGAGAAATCCAGAAAAAGACCTATTTTTCAGCTCTACCGTGGTAGAAATTCTTTTGAATTGGATTTAAGTTGACTTTAACTTCACATAGAGTTGTTAAATAAACCCATTTGGAT
>NC_046660.1:83305699-83309309 GCF_010883055.1 Belonocnema kinseyi
ACGACTTCGTGAGGTTCTTCACTTGGGGTGATTGCTAGAGAGATTGATCAGCAACCTGGGTCGGAGCAGTGTTGCGGAACGAACGTGTTATTTACTTAAATACCACGAGAATTCTGGATCAATCTGAAAAAATTTCCATCCCTTCCACACACTACCCCTTTCCCCTACCGAGTGAGTCACGCCTACCCCGAAAGGGAAATGGCTTAATGGTGTAATAATAATAATAATAATATCAAGTATTTCTTTTTTTCCATTTTTTTAATTATTTTTTTTAAACTGAGCTTCTCCCAATTTCAAACATTAAAAGCCAGGGGTCACGGATTAATGTTGGCGCATTTGAAATAATATTGTATTTCTTTTTCCTAAAAACGAACAAATTGGTGAGGCACATGCTTCTGAGGCACTCACCAATCGCGCTCGATAATGTATTTACCTCGCGCTAAGCGCTCGGTCTTTGCAAATTCCTCACATTTGTGCATGGACTTTTATAGCTAAAGATCAAATCATCGACAAATGTAATGTGGCGATTGTGAATTCTCTTTTGTTATAGCTCCTTTGGCTTTAACGAACACATTTCCATCACGTATCTCGTGCTTTGCACTCGAGTTTGCAGTCTACAGCGCAGCCTGACTGTTTTTCACCTTCTTAATTATATCCCTAACCTCAGTGATCCAGAATTTGTCAATTGAATTTCCTACCGAATGGTGTTCCACATTGCAGTTTTGGCGCCTTACTGCACTGTGTTAGATGATAGTTCAAATTGTCTCATTTTCACATTCCCGGCCCTCCTTTAGGTACGAAACCAAAAACTTATATACACAGTAGGCTCTACGTCACTTCTCGCTACGACACCTTCATTCGCTTGCCCTCACTCCTTGTCTCATCACACGCATACATACACGGCCGACTATGCCTACTACGCCGAACACGACTTGACACAAGAGAGAGGGTTACCCGGGTAGAAATTGCCTCTTTATGCCTAAACTAAATATTGGCTCTCACGAAGCGGCAGCCTAAGTTCCTAGCTGGAAGAATCTAGGCTTTCCCACTGCTGGCCCTCGACAGGTTATTGTCGTGTGCTACTTCTCTTACATTATTTATATACTCACTTTTTAGCAATATATGTTTTAATTAAACTAGATAAAAAGCTTTATTCATAAAGATATATTTAAAAAATAACTTCTATCAATTAATTATTTTCTCGAGGGGACCTTGTAAAACCCTTGACAGTTAAAACGTGTAATGCAGCTGTGAGTGCAAAAAGGTACTTTAATGTTCTTATGCTTAATTATACCTAAATTTGAAAAAGAACAAATAAAAAAAATTATCGAGATGCAAACTTTGAAAAATTTCGTTTTTTTTTCTGAAAAAATTATAAACATTTGGTGCCTTAAAAATTTGAAAAGAATTTTTCTTAAAGATCGATTTAATTTGAAATCACGTAAGTACGTTTAAAAATCATATATAACAAATCGAGCTTCAAAAACCTTTTTTGCTAATTTCTATAGTATCGGATAAATGCTGTCAAGCATTTATGATACCGCACTCAACGTGGCTTCGTAGCTATGGGGATTAAGCATTCGACTTATACGCCTGCGGTGCGTGCGTTCGATTCTCCGCGCGCTTGCGGATATTTTAATAATCTGCGTTGGTCTTTAGATGTCAATAATAAGTCTTCTGTAGTCAAATTTAACAATAAGTTTAGTTTTAGAATAACGTTCGGAGTATAGTTAATAATAGAATGTCAATAAAAATACGAGAAAACGGAGGAGTGTTCGTCGGAGGTTACAGAAAGGTGTAAAAATCTTTAGATTAAACTTTTGCAAAGAAAATGTAATAGATTATGGCAATGTGTTGGTTAAACTTTAATACTAATGCAACCATAGCATCACACTTCAGAAGTTAAAGCATGATCACTGTTTTAATAATTTAATAATATTTCATTTAAATCAACAAAATAATAAACAATAGCATATGCTCTTGAATAATAGTGTTGAGGTACTATCTACATTCTATAAAGACAGGCCCTTATTGGATTGCCTGCTGATGACCTCGCTAGCTGAGCGTGACGCTTTCGCTTGCGCCCTCGATAGATTGCCACTTTAGGGCCTCGATAGAAAATAGGAAATCTAGACATGGCGTCTTAAGAACCAAGTTATAATTTCTATCCGGGTATCTGACACTTTCACATTTATGTATTTGAGAAAATTTGAAATAGTGTGAAATTTTTTAATGAAAAAATTTAATTTTTGGAATTTTTATTATTTTTATGCTGTCAAAATTTAAATTTTCTATTTTTCATGAAAACTCACGAGGTGCTATGATAATCTTGCAGGGCATACAAAAATCAACTTTTTTTCTCGTCACTTTTTTTGATATTGTGCGTTATTTGGCTTAAAATGTTTCTCAAAAATATTCAAAATGCGCTAACTTTTTGAATTTTCATCCAAAATGGCTGGCTAATGAACCTGGCATTTAGTTACGGATATTAAAAAAATATACTAAAGGCCAATCTAATAGATTAATGTTTTCAAAACTTATCGTGCTCGCAGACAGACAGACGTGCAGAAAGACAAATTCGTAATAACCTGTTTTTCTGTTCCAGGTGTCTCAAAACGTGGACCCGTCACATGAGACAAAAAAGAAACTGAAAGACAAAAATTGTGATGAGAATGTGGCCACGCAGCGGGCAGATTTTCTTTACTGTGAATGGTGTTTTTCATGATTAATGCGAAAACTACGCATCCCATCAGAAAGTAATTAATAACAAATTTGTAGGTCTTTTTCAAATGCACAATTTTTGTCTAATCATCTCTTACCGTATTTTGCATAGTTTAACCGAAAAATGTAATTTTTGGATTCTCCATTATTTTGTATGCTTTTAGATTGTTGAAGAAAATTCAAAACCTTGTTATGATAATATTATAAGGCATTCAAAAATACACATTTTACTTTTCTTGCCTTTTTTTATATCGTGCGTTATTTGGCTTAAAATATTCCTTTTCGTGACTTTTTTGTAATTTTGTAAATGCTATAACTCTGATAATTTTTGGTTTTATGAAAAAAGTATTTGAGATAAATTGTTGGATTTTTTGAATACTGTGAATAACCGTACAGAGAATTATTTAATTTTGAACGAACATTAAACGAACCACCCTCATCCCCCCTATTCATCCCTAGCACCGTTTACAAAAATGAAAACTTTACCGCTTCTGTGCAGGTTTTGTGGCAAAAACCCAATAAAAATCAAGAAAAATACATATATAGGTTTCTGGGGTCGCTGATTTCGAATCCGAGGTCCGTTGACCTCCGTCATATCGTATTCAAGGTCATTTTGAAGGTCAAACTGCAGAAAATCCGATAAAAAATAGAGAAAATACATACATAAGTTTTTGGGGTCGCTGATTTCGAATCAGAGGTCCATTGACCTCTATTATATCAGATTCAAGGTCACCAGAAGGTCAAACTGCAAAAAACCTGATGGAGAAATCCAAATGGCTTAATGGTGTAATAATAATAATAATATCAAGTATTTCTTTTTTTCCATTTTTTTAATTATTTTTTTTAAACTGAGCTTCTCCCAATTTCAAACATTAAAAGCCAGGGGTCA
>NC_046660.1:83309409-83311501 GCF_010883055.1 Belonocnema kinseyi
TATTACAAATACTTGGTTTAGGCATAAAATGATCCACATGTACACCTGGTCTAAAGGAAATAGCCGCAGTATAATTGACTTTGTTGTTGCGGATAAAAGACTAAGAGAGTTAGTCAAAGACACAAGAGTCATGAGGGGTCCTGAATGCAATACTGATCATTACCCTGTGATCTCAAAAATTAACTTAGGTCGGGGATAGAGAAAAAAGAGAACCAAAAAAGCAAAACAAACGTGAATCAAAATTGAGAACCTACAGAAACCGGATGTGCGAATTGATTTTCAAAATAAGATAATTGAAAGCATAGATAGGGCAACATGGGAGCACCGTATAAAAAACAAAGATATAGAGGGCGCCTGGACAATGTTATGGGATATCCTTGTTAGATGTACGATCGAAGTGTGTGGTACCGCAGTTGTAGGAAGAATGTCTGGCGATGCGTGGTGGAATGATGAAATCCAGGCTGCCCAAAAAGCAAAAAGAGAAGCGTACAAGAGAACTTTGAACATTGCAGGTCTTAGCAACGAAGAAAGAAGTAGACGTAGAAATGATTATAGACGCGAAAACAGGATACTTAAACGATTAATTAAAGAAAGTAAAGATACAATTAGAGCAGAAGAAGAGAAAAAAATACAAAACGACTTTAAAGGAAGCAGGAAACTACTCTATAAAAAAATGAAAGGAAACAAAAGTACAGAAATTGTCAACATGAGAAATAGTAGGGGGGAAATGGTATATAATGCAGACGGAATACTAGAGGCTTTCAGAGACTATTTCAGAACACAATTCGGAGATGAAGCTATAGGACACCACAACTGCGATGTTGAACACGATGCGATGGAAAAGTCAATTGAGAAAGTCTGTGTCACTGAGGTTAGGGATATAATTAAGAACTTGAAAAACGGTAAGGCTGCCGGGGTAGACGGAATTAACGCTGAAATGCTTAAACACGAGTGTAAGAGTGAATGGGAAACTGAGTGACTGCTTCGATATTATTCAAGGAGTTAGACAAGGAAGTGTTATGTCTTCATGGTTATTTATATTATTTATGGAGAAGTGTTTAAGAATGGCTCTCTTCGACGAAGAGGGTGTGGATCTTCAAACAGTAAGGGTACGTGGGTTAGCGTTCGCAGATGATAAGGTTATTATGGCAGAGTCTATCGAAGACTTACAAAGAATGCTGAATAAACTAGATGCAAGCATAAAGAGCATGGGCCTCAAAATTAACGCAAATAAAACAAAAACTATGGTGTTCGAAGGAAAGAGTGAGAAAACACTATGCAATATTCTATTAAATGATGATAGAATTGAACAAGTTGATAAGTTCGTATATCTTGGTAGCTTATTTACTAGGGACGGGAAGATAGATGAGGAATTAGATAGACAAATAAATGAAGGTAAGAAGGTTATTGGTAGAGCAGGTACCCTTATCAGAAGTAAAAATATATCAAATAAAGCTAAAACGGCAATACATAATTCCATATTTGTACCGACAGTACTATACGGTAGCGAGACATGGACTTATCAAGAAAAAGATAAGAGTAAAATTAACGCACTTGACATGAGATTTATGCGCATAATATGTGGGAAAACCCTGATGGACAAAGTAAGTAACGAGACAATTCTAAAAGAATGTGGTGCAGAAGAGACGCTAGTAGACACATGGGAAAGAAATCGGTTAAGATGGTTCGGACATGTTGAGAGAATGCCAAATGAACGACTAACGAAATAAGTGTATCAAGGTAAAGTAAATGTCAGCGTGCCCAGAGGTAGACCGCTGAAAGAATGGTTCGAATGTGTGAATGAGGCTCTAGTTAGAAGAGACATAAGAAGTCACAGAAACAGGAGAGCCTGCGTAAAAAAATGCATGGACATAAAAGAAGCTAGAGAAGTATGCCAGGACAGGAAAGTATGGCGGAAAATAGGTAATAAAAAGAGTGTTTCAGTAGAGTGAATGAAGCCTGAAACAAAAGACCGTGGCCACAAATGGAGCCAAGTGGGGAATCTTACATAACGACTTCGTGAGGTTCTTCACTTGGGGTGATTGCTAGAGAGATTGATCAGCAACCTGGGTCGGAGCAGTGTTGCGGAACG
>NC_046660.1:83311601-83314393 GCF_010883055.1 Belonocnema kinseyi
ACCGCGATTTCGCTGGAAGCGGGTGCAATTTTTCAGATTAGCACCCGCTTCCGGCGAAATCCTGCGGTTGTCCTTATGACAAATTTTTAATTATATATATACACACACATATATATATACATTTATACACATATATATCTTTTTTGTGTGTTTATTTTAGGCCAACATCTTTGAATTTACAATAAAAAGAGAATTACCCCCCTCCCACCCGGTACAAAATCTCAGCGTTATTTTTAGTTTGTAGGTTTAAAATTTCTATTTTTTTTATCGAAAAATTATAGTGAATTGCTATGAATTACTTATCTTTGAGTACGTTTCTGGATTTCCTAGTAACTGCATATCGAAGTACAATTTTAAGAAAGTGCATTTATACAGAATTAAAAATTTTTATTTGGCTCTTTCCACAACCGAGTATACGTACGACAAGCCTCTTCAAGAGACACCACGAAACTATTACAGAGAACTCAAGAGAATTTAGGGGTCGATTGACAACTACGTCATTTCCGACAGTCGTTAAAATATATACGTACATAAATACATACACGCACATACTTTGCACACATATATGTATATTGAAAGTCAAGAAATTTCGATTCCAAATGTGCAAAATTGAAGAAATATAAAATGTAAATCCAGAAAAAAGTAAATAAAAAACCAAAAAAAGACAAGTTTTCAGGAAATATTTAATATTCATTTCTTAATGAATGTTCAAAAAATAATGTTCACATAATAGCTTTGGATTTTGCTCTCACACCCCTTGTATTTTTTGAAACACCCTTGGAGTTCCATTTCCATTTTGTTTTCCATCGTTCGGATTCTAACTCAGAACAGCATATCGTATTCTGAAACTTGGTCCGAGCATTTTAATTCTCAGCCACGCTGCCTCCTCCTTTGAATTTTAGATAAAAAAAATCAATCCTAATTTTTTAGATAAAAGTATTAATTATGAAAAAATATCGTGTGCACGGATGATTCTTTTCTGAAACGTTTATATCCAATTTGGCTATAAAAAATGCCTAAGGTTTTTATGCATTATGTCGCTTTATAAAAATAACAAATAAATTGTCATGAACAGATGGCGTTGATAATATAATTGCATCAAATTATATCTAACTCTTATTATTCCTTATTTTCAAGTATGTTAAAGGATCTTCTTGTGGAGAGTGATTTGAACAAAAGTCAGTCTCGAGGATTGAAGGGGGGCAAAAATACATAGAAACTTGTAGCACTCAGTATCACCATTCCGAATGGCTCTTCACTATTTCAAGAATTAATTGACTCTCCGAAAATTCATTGTTTGTACATATAGAATATATTCACAATTCTTCTAGACTAACCTTTAACTCGAAAATGTGATTAAGATTCCCTGTTTGCACAGTTTTTTATTTCAAAGAATTCTTTTTCTCACTATTTTTCATTTCAATTAATTTCTTAACTAATTTTAACTGATTATTTCAACTTCTTGAAATCAGAGCAAACTCATGCTGTTTATAGTATGATGGTCCCTTCCGAGTATAACCAAAACAAGCACTGCTTAACCTTAATTATCGAACAAGGAGTCTTAAAAAATCCCAGATGTACATGCGAGCGGTTCAAAAATATTTTTCTCCTAAAACAAATATCAATTTATTTTCTAGTAATATTTTTTGCAGAAATCAAAAACATTATCCTTTTGTGACAAACATCTCGTAATCTTGCAGCTAAATAATTCCGTATTTGCAAAACAGAATTTGATCACGTTCAAAACAAAACAGGTAACAGGACGATGCTTTTGTTTCAAGATAACTTTTTCTCTGAATACCTGATTTTTTTAAAAGTTTGAATCTTGTAAAGTGTAACAAAGATTATTATATAAATAAAGTTTAATATTTTAATAATTTTAATAATTTTAATAATATAAAAATGTATTTTTACGGGACAAAAAGTTAATTATTAATATTTTAGATACGAATATTAAAAATATGTATGTACACCGCGCGGGTACATTGCCATCATGAATATTAGAACTTAAATCGAAAACTGTAATTTAAACTTCTGATGAATTACAGCCCTAAATTTTAACTGAATTCTTTTTCGATTTTTTTTAAAAAGAAGCTTATCAAAGCACCGACGGCTTTGACGATTACATTCTCATTACGAAACTCACGCTTGGCGCTAGATACTTTTTGTCCAATTGAAAAATTTCAGCAAAATAATTTGTAAATTTTGTTGAAAAGCATTTAACTTTTTGAAATTTTATCAAATTTAAAAATATCATTAGGATAATTTGCAATTCTTTTTTCCGTATACCAGAAAATTTGACAACTTCACAAACTCATAAAAAAAATTTATTTAAATTTTAAAATGGCTTTAACTTTTTGAATTTCTGTCTGATCAGATAATTTAACTAGGTTAGTTCTAAATATATTTGATATCTAGTGACGAATTTAAATGAAATTTCCTAATCTATCAGAAAAATATTTTGTTATATTTTTCTGAACATTTAAAACATTTTCAAAAGTACGTAACTTTTCTAATTTTCATATAAACATTTTATTTGGATAATTTTCAAGTATTTTACTCATCTATAAGAAACTTTGACAAAAATTTCTCAAATTTGAAGAAAAAAAATTTTTTAATTTCGAAAATTCCCTAAATTTTTTAATTTTTTGGAAATATCTGCTTAACGAACTTAACCTTCATATTGGAAACCTTAAGGTAGTTGGCCAGTGAAGTTCGTTTGAGTTGCGCAGTCCGAGATTCTCATTTGACTAGAGCATTCCTGCGCAGACGCAGTCGATGCTACGTCACGG
>NC_046660.1:83314493-83316574 GCF_010883055.1 Belonocnema kinseyi
AGAGTCTATCGAAGACTTACAAAGAATGTTGAATAAACTAGATGCAAGCATGAAGAGCATGGGCCTCAAAATTAACGTAAATAAAACAAAAACTATGGTGTTAGAAGGACAGAGTCAGAAAATACTATGCAATATTTTATTAAATGATGAGAGAATTGAACAAGTTGATAAGTTCGTATACCTTGGTAGCTTATTTACTAGGGACGGGAAGATAGATGAGGAATTAGATAGACGAATAAATAAAGGTAAGAAGGTTATTGGTAGAGCAGGTCCCCTTATCAGAAGTAAAAATCTATCAAATAAAGCTAAAATGGCAATACATAATTCTATATTTGTACCGACTGTACTATACGGTAGCGAGACATGGACTTATCAAGAATAAGATAAAAGTAAAATTAATGCAATTGACATGAGATTCATGCGCATAATATGCGTGAAAACCCTGATGGACAAAGTAAGTAACGAGATAATTCTAAAAGAATGTGGTGCAGAAGAGACGCTAGTAGAGACATGGGAAAGAAATCGGTTAAGATGGTTCGAACATATTGAGAGAATGCCAAATGAACGACTAACGAAACAAGTGTATCAAGGTAAAGTAAATGGCAGCGTGCCCAGAGGTAGAACGCGGAAAGAATGGTTAGGATGTGTGAGTGAGACCCTAGTTACAAGAGACATAAGAAGTCACAGAAACACAAGAGCCTGCATAAAAAAATGCATGGTTATAAAAGAAGCTAGAGAAGTATGCCAGGACAGGAAAGTATGGCGGCAAATAGTTAATAAAAAGAGTGTCAGTAGAGTGAATGACGCCTGAAACAAAAGACCTTGACCACTAATGGACCCAAGTGGGGAACCTTACATAACGACTTCGTGAGGTTCTTCGCTTGGGGTGATTGCTAGAGAGATTGATCAGCAACCTGGGTCGGAGCAGTGTTGCGGAACAAACGTGTTATTTACTTAAATAGCACGAGAATTCTGGATCAATCTGAAAAATCTTTATCCCTTCCACACACTACTCCCTTCCCCTACCGAGTGAGTCACGCCTACCGTGAAAGGGAAATGGCTTAATGGTGTAATAATAATAATAATAATATATAATAAATAAATATATAATAATAATAATAAATAATAATATATACCGAACGTGTTCCGCGTTGATGTCGCGGTAGGGCTTGAGCTCTCCTCTCATGACTTTGATGGCAATGCTGGAGGTAGCATTGCTACTGACAGGGTTTCCCATGCCAAATAGGCTGATAACGAAGAGGAGAGGGACTAAGTAGAACACCAAAACCCATCAATGAAAAATGGAGAATATATTAATAATAATAATGTTGGTTAGACACTCGGACTTCACCTCAGAGGTCCGGGGTTCGATCCCTGAGCCGGTACCTCTGGAAATTTTTCAATGTATCTTTACCGAGTTTCTGGTGGTTCGGAACCCACCTTAAGTTGTAGGTCCCCCCATCGTGTACTTAACTGCAACCCAGTCCGTCAATGATGGGGTAAAACCAGGCTTTGCCCAATATGTCTGGGCAGACTGCTCTCGTCAGATCACTTGATTGCATTATAAAAATGCGTCCGTGACTGATGATATATACCGGGACAGCCCCTGGCAAAAATGATCAAATAAAAATCCATCTCTAACCAAAAATGCCTTCGACATGTTGGGCAAGTATAAGCCTGTGACAACATTTCGCAATAGATTCATAATGTAAAATCTTGCAATGTACGATATCACGATTTTACGCTATTATAATGTAATAATTGCGATATATAGCGCTGGAAATACGGTATGTATTGCAATTCTTGCGATATCGTTTTCTCCGTGTATGTAGCCTCAAGTTCTTTTAAAGCGTATAACGTAGAACACCTCTAAAAACAGAACCAATTTCTATTAAACTCTTCAAAAATCCCAAATTAATTCAAAGTAAATTAAAGGTAATTATTTAAATAATTGTTTCGGATTTAAAAAGATTATGAACCTTGAATTACACAGGCCAACAATTCTCAGAACCAGAGACCAGACCTACTATACCCGAAGGTTTTTGCTGCGCTGAATCCGAATCTGACCTCAGAAAAATTCC
>NC_046660.1:83316674-83326743 GCF_010883055.1 Belonocnema kinseyi
TCGTGTTCAACATCGCAGTTGTGGTGTCCTATAGCTTCATCTCCGAATTGTCTCCTAAAATAGTCTCTGAAAGCCTCTAGTATTTCGTCTGCATCATATACCTGTTCCCACCTACTATTTCTCATGTTGACAATTTCTGTACTTTTGTTTCCTTTCATTTTTTTATAAAGTAGTTTCCTGCTTCCTTCAAAGTCGTTTTGTATTTTTATCTCCTTTTCTGCTCTAATTTTATCTTTACTTTCTTTAACTAATCGTTTAAGTACCCTGTTTTCGCGCCTATAATCATTTCTACGTCTATTTCTTTCCTCATTGCTAAGACCTGCGATGTTCAAAGTTCTCTTGTACGCTTCTCTTTTTGCTTTTTGGGCAGCCTGAATTTCATCATTCCACCACGCATCACCAGACATTCTTCCTACAACTGCGGTACTACACACTTCGATCGTACATCTAACAAGGATATCTCGTAAAATTGTCCAGGCGCCCTCTACATCTTTGTTTTTTATACGTTTCTCCCATGTCGCCCTATCTATGCTTTCGATTATCTTATTTTGGAAATCTATTTGCACATCCGGTTTCTGTAATTATATTATATAACATATACAGGGTTCTCGTATTGGCCAAGCGATGTTAGTGCATTATAATATCCTAATAAGCTCTGGAGACCTGCTTGTACGTTATAATATAGCCTTTTATTTCAATACAGAGCTTTTGCGATATCATTGTGCGATATCTTTTTCTTCGTGTATTTAAATTTGATTCCGTGTTATTTATTACTTAAATTAAAACAATGCAAACTTGCTGATTTTAATAAAAATCTTTTTTATCTCTTTATTAAAGAAATATTTTTAAAAAGCAGTCTATTATTTTTAATACATTTGGCCATTCTTATTCTTCAATAAATATAATAAAAAAATTAAAACAGTAAACATTTTCTCACGAAAATAAATGATTTTTTCTCTTAAATCAAGTTGTAGACATGTAAATAGTAATATTTCTCTAAGAAAATGTTTAAGAAACTCTCAATAATTATTGTTTAGTAACAAAAATTTCTATGAAATCATGTTGCAAATAATTTGAACGCAATACTTCAATAAAAATCTAATAACGATCAGTAAATTTAATTATAATTATTAAATATATATTTTAATATATTTTTCAAATTTTTTTATTTCATTCATAATATTTTTTGTTAGCAATAGAAAATATGTTATTCTTATAATTTGTTGTGATTCTCAATCACCTACATGACTGTTGAATACACACACTTTCATTGATCATTGATAAAAATGTTTATAATGACTTATTAATCGAAAATATTTAGTAATTTTCCATGATGAATATCAATCTCATACAAATTTGCAGCATTTTCAGTAAAGAGAAAATATTTTTCTGTGATTAAGCATTGCGAAGAAGTATTGATTTATATATAAATAATTAAACAATTAGGTTAAATGTTGAATTAAATTGGAATGTTAATTAAGTGTGCATTCAGTCATTAAGATGACCAAAGCGTGCTATTAACCTGAGTCAAAACAATTTTTACTTTATTTTCATGAAGTTTGAACATTCTAGGCTCAAAAGATTCAATGTAGGGTCTGTATTGAAGGGGAGGTTAAACAGCGTCAAAGTAGGGCCTTGAGTTATAAAAATATAGGCTCTAAAGATTTAAAGTAGCTTCAGAGAGGTGTTACAGCTTCAAAGTAGGCTCTAGAGGTTTCATTCTCTAGGAGTTAAAAGTTTAAAGTAGGGGCTACAAGCTTAAATAGCGTTAAAGCAGAGTCTAATAAGGAGGTGCATCTTTAAAGTAGGGTCTAAATTTCAACTCGGGAAGGCTCTGCTGTTAAGCCGCGATTAGTAATTTGAATGCATTATTGATTTTTAGATAAATTTAATTTTTGTTTTAAAATAAATAAGAAAAATAAACTATTTTTTAAGAATTTTATAACACTGAATAATGGTAATATAACCTTTTGTGGGTCGGCGGGAAAGAAAGACAGAATAAAATAAATATTATCAACATTAAAACTTGTCAAATATTTTCCACCACTTTTACACATTTAGGAACAGAATTATGTTTCAATGCTCGGTGATATCAGAGATTGATTATAATGGAAAATATTTAATTGTTCAATCATTTCTACGAGTCGATTACATTGCCTGAAACAAATTTGATGGTAAAATCTATGAAAAAATTACTCTTTCGACTATGCTGGCGACGAACCCTGGACATCTCTCTCGATCAGATTATTTTAATAATATAAAAATGTATTTTTACGGGACAAAAAGTTAATTATTAATATTTTAGATACGAATATTAAAAATGTATATGTCCACCGCGGAAATATATATGTCTCTCGCGGCAAATTATTGTAAATTTGTAAGGTAACTATAGCGCTACTAAATTTGAATAAAAAATGTTCTCCAGATCATAAAACTAGACACAGAAAGGTTTGGAAGCGAAATGACCATTTTAGAAAAGCCGATAATTTTGCAGGGTCTGCTGATTTTGAAATTTCGAATTCTATATCTTACGTCATGTCAGTTTGACACGTGACGTAAAACTGACATTAGTGGCTGGTGGGTGTTACTGGAAATTCCAAATCCAAAAATAGTAGAGGGTAATCTCGTATCAAGAATTCGTATCTGCCACGTCACTGACCCGGGCTGGCAGGGCACTCTCCTTTCCTGCCTTCATTCTTTCCCGACACATCTCGCTTCTTAGCTTGGAAGACCCTCCAGGCCTTGATTTATCTACCATCTACATCTTCCTTATCTTGCATCGCAGACGACAGCGACTGCTAATTCGAGGATTTAGTGAAAATAAGATCTCAGTCGAGCACTGCCCTATGTTGAGTAACCGACCACGTCCTGGCAAAGAATGTTAGATGCAAGGTCGTCTGATGATCATCATGATAGACTCATTCCTAACTGATGATTTCAAAGGACGCACCTTAACAACCACAAAAAAAGTTAGGACGCCTTCTTTTGCGAAACAAAAGAATTTAGAAAGCTAGTATTTACACTGTCGAAAGAATCCATGAAAATTACAGCACATTTCATTGGACCCAAAAATAATGCCAGCAATAAATGACGGTTAGATATAAAATTTTTAGTGTTATACTTCGTACTAAAATCTGCACAGAAAAATAAGTTGACAAAGCGTGACTTCCTGAGACTTTAGGACAGAGCACACATTTCTAAACATTTCGTATAACGTTTATTACAAGGTCCACCACAATCCCTGAAATAATGAAGAGCACGTTAATTAATCTATGATTCTCAAAATATCTTTTTACTATTTTGAGAGTGATGGAATAAGTCGCAGATTTTTTCTTTATCTCGACCTCGTACTTGGCATAAACGTTGTATGAAAATTTGAGAAATTGATGGCCTACCCTAAAGTCTTAGACAAATCGAAAGTTTCTATACACTTCAAATACACTTTAGTTAATCAATAGAATGTATTCCATTGGCAGAAAATTTATTCAATCAATCGCTCTTTCTTTGAATTTCAAAACATGAATACCTAAACAAAATTTATGTAGTTACGGCAGAGTTTGAAGCTCCTACAACGTTTATAAAATATTGGAAAATAACCACTGCCTAAATAAATAAATATTTTTCAATATTTTCTGTCATTAAAATTAATGTTCCAGCTTTAATTTAGCATTGAATTCTTTCCCCACTTCTTAATGATTTATCAATATTAAGTCTCAAAAATCGATAACAACATTCTACAGCGTTTTGCATGTATGTATCTTAACTAAAATCTAAGAAACGAATGTTATAGATTTTTAGAGTAAATAATTTTTAAAAATTCATCCACCCAGCTGCCGGGGAGAGTCCTCTTTTTCCACCCCTAAGTCTCAACACACGAAAAAAATTTCTAAAATTGCTTCCAAGTTTATTACCTAAAATCTGATACATAATTGCATAATTGTTTCATTGTATAAAATAATACATTGCTTTATCATTTTTCTAAATAAAATAAATATTTTAGAGGCATAGGGGTTGAAAATGACGTTTGATGTTTGTACAAAATTTTAATTTTTTATATATATTTTTTTCTAATAAAAAACACTGCGCGTCTTATCAAAAAGTGGTTGATATATAATAATCTGTAAATCTTTTTTTGATGCAAAATTTTGGGCTTCTCGCCTTTTTTTGTATCTGCATAGTTTTTACGACAAAATAAAAGTTTTCATTTTTCATTATTTTTTTTGTGGGCGACGGTCAACTGTGCACAGCGCAAATGTGCAGGCGTCTATTCTGAATTTGCACGCTGGTGGCTACAAGGAAAACTGTACAGGTTGTTGGCCACAGGCACAACTGTGCAACAGGCTATCTGTGCACGTCTAAGTTTCGAAACGCACAGTTGTGAGTCTCCCATTTGTGCACGTGAACCTTCGGTAGGTGTAAATATGGTGCCCTGCGAACAGTTCACATCCATAGATGGAAGACTCCCAACTGTGCAGGCCTCAGTTTGCGAAGGTTACAACTGAGCACGTCTCAATTAATACGATCAGTAGAAATGTGCAAAAATCTGGGAAGCTCGGAATTTCGAGAAATTCATGGCATTCAAGGAATTCAAGGAATTCACGGAATACAAGGAATTTACGAAATTCACAAAATTCAAGGAATGCACAGGATTGCAGGAATTCAACAAATTTATTGAATTTACGGCATTCACGGTATTCAGGAAATTCACGCAATTTGCGGAACTCACGAAATTCAAGGAATCGCGTAATTGATAAAGGAAAGAAATGCCCTACATGCCTTCAAGCAGTTCAAGGAATCAAGTAATTCAAGGAATTTGCGGAGTGAAAGGAATTCACTAATTCACGAAATTCAAGGAATTCACAGAAATAAGAGAATCTACAGAATTCAAGGAATTCAAGGAATTTAATGAAATCAAGAGATTGACGCAAGTAACGGAATTCCAGGAATTCCTGCAATTCTAGAAATATAGGGAATACAAGGGATTTACTGAATTCACAGAATTCAATGAATTGAAAGAGTTCAAGGAATTCACAGAATTCCAGGAATTCACGAAAATAAAGGTATTCACGTAATTCATGAATTGCAAGGAATTCACATAATTCATGAAGTTCAAGGAATTAAATTAATTCGAGGAATTTACACAATTTACGAAATTGACGAAATTGAAGAAATCCACAACATTCAAGGAATTTATGAAATGCAAAGAAACAAGGAATCAAGGAAAGAAATTCCCTGAATTCCTTACATTTCGTATATACCCTACAGCTCTGTAAATTACGTGCATTCTTTTAAATTCTTAAATTTCATGAATACCTCGAATTCCGTAAATTCCTTGACCTTCGTGAATTTCGTGCATTCCTTAAATTCCATGAATTCCTTGAATTAAATAATTTTCTTAAATTCTTAAATTCCTTAAATTCCGTAAATTTCTTGAATTCCGTAAATTCCTTACATTTCTTAATCTTCTCGAATTCCCATATTCCTGAAGTTCCTTGAATTCCATAAAATCCTAGTTGAAATAAAATTAGAATTTTTAACTTTTCACGAAAATTCAAAATCTTAAAAAAAATGGTTTCAAACATTTTGAAAGTGCTTTAACATTTTTAAATTTTGACCCAAAATAGCTAGTTAACGAACCCAATCTTCCCTTTTGATCCCTGAAACTCTGTGCTGAGAAACAAACTCACTGACAAACACAATCGTAAAACCGACCTTTTCGGATTCCGCTGTTGTCAAAACGTAGAGATTTAAAGAAATTCACGATAGTCAGTTCTCACTAAAAAATTACTTTCTCATTATGAGAAAAAAATTATTAATAATTATTATTGTTGCTGTAGTGAAATATTTATGTGAAGATCGGCATGAGAAAAATGAAAATTGCCCAATGGAAAGATAATCTCTTCATTTTACGCATGTCGATTCACGCTGAGATTACCTCAGGTCTCTTACCTGAAACACTTTTTACTCATAACATTGTTGATAGTTTTTCATACAGACAGCTAAAGCCTTTAACAATTTTGCAAGATTCTAAATGAGTGTTTACATACTCATAAAGGCATATTTTCAATATAATAAACTTTCTTTAAATCTGGATATTTAAAAAATTAAATGCCTTTACAAACCAAATTCCTTTAATGTTTAACTTCGAACTCCTGTAAAATACTAAATTCAAAAGATTGCATATAATTAAACAAACTAATGCAAGGTCAATTAACTAATTTATTAGAAAATTTCAAATACTTATATTAGGATTTGAAATATTTATAAAGATCATGATCGACAACTTTGACTATCACAAACTAGACAGTGCTCACTTAAGTTTACATATATATTATATAGTGGCGTACATAATAGAGAGATGCACTTAGCGTTTCGCCACGGGAACCAGACCATGGCGAATCTCTTAACAAACACGCGGTAGTCTTTTATGTGATACGTGGCATCATCTGGCACCATTAGACTCTAGAAGGAAAAAAGCAGGAAGCTGTTGAATCATCGGCATGCGAGGGATCCCCCGTGGTGTGAAAAATGAAAATTTTAATCTCTTCTGAATTACATTCTGAATGTATAACTTCTTTTTGTACTAATTTAGTAGGATGCGAAAAATTGACAAGTGCAACTATATGTGAACTTGTGAAATTAAATTTGTCCAAGTAATTTCGAAAAAAATTTTTTAATATAATATATAAACAAACTTTTTTATAAAGTACCCTTCATAAATCTTCAAATAAATTTTATGAAGCCACATTCGACATGATAAAACTTGGCTGAATTATATTATACCATCAATATCCCACATCTAGAATTTTTTTATTAAAATAATTTTCATTTATTTCATAACGATATTCTGGCACTGAGTTTTAAACTTGGCAAACTTGCATAAGGTGCTATATGCTTAGTTTCAAATGCAAAATATAATGCACTCCTCCCGAAAAAAGCAACGTAAAAATGAATTACTATACTTCTATTACTAAATGCAATATTTTGGATCTGCATTTTTCTCCGTGTTTTTAAATCATGCATGCTCTAATCTACACAAAATTAGCGAAGCATATTTTTTCTATTTAAGAATAAAAATTTTCCACGAAGTTACGAATATTTGAATTCCATCGTTTATTAAAAATATCACTCACGATTTTTTCTTCGAACTTTTGTCGTTTATGACCTTATTCAGATTAATTAATTTTGTGGTGAATTTGGCCTTTTATAAGGAAGACGTCCTATGAGTTTTATGCGGGCTAAACTATGTTTACATGATGTAAGATGCATTCTTTGAAAGAGTGCAAGATTTTAAAGAGAATTAAAAAAATAAAAATTTGGGGCTTACAGGAGACCTTAATTTTTATTGTCTTCCCCATAAAAGGTGTTTTTTTAATAGACCTCAAAATACAAATACTCGTAACATCGTGGAAAAAATGTTATTCTCAAATGTTCTGCCACTTGAAGCATAGAATAGGTTGGCCCAAAAAAGATATTTTTGTCTACACCCTTCCTCCTTTCCATCATTGGTGGAAAGATATTTGCAAAATTGTATATAAATGGAAAAAAATGTTTAGCCCATGGCTCAAGACCTTTAAACCCTAATTAGTATACATTTTGTCTGTGTACAAATAACAAATGAGTTACGTAAAAGCAATAAGTATTTTAACAAAATGATGGTAGGCATCACTGCAAGCAATTTGATTGCAACACTCAACTCAAAAGTGAGAACTTCCATGCGTCTAAATGATATGCAAATAGCTTCAATCCGACACAATGCGTGAGAATAAGCAATAAATGCGTATACGAACTATCGGGTTAAGCAAAAAGTAAAATTTTTTAAAAAAACATTATACAGAAATTTGGTAAATCGAATTCGCATAGAAAGTGCTAAGATTACTTTGAGATTGTTGGGAGTGCCCAAATTTCCAAAACTTCTTGAAATCGGGATTCTCCAGGAAAAAATCAGACTCGGCCAAACTCGGTGGCATTCGGATGGAGTCGATCGTTAGTTCAAATCATCGAGCTAGCGTGTGCATCATGAACATGCGAATGTTCGCAGTGTGAATGCTCGATTTTTGGCAAAAATTTTCAAGATTTCTGAAAGTTCTAGGAGTTCCTCAAAGAGTTACCCTGAGATTTCCTTCACAGCAATTTGAGATTTCTCAGTGATTAGCCCCTAAAACTATACGAAATCGGAAATTTGGTGAAAAGGTGTCATACTGAAAGTTTCACACACACACACCGCCAATTACCTATTTTGCGCACTCTTATCACAAATAGCTATGCCCTAACTTCATTCAGATTAATATTCTTAAAAGTGGGGAAATCACCTTCTATGGGAGTTGAAAATTTGTAATTGTCTTTTTCATATACCTTAGATATTTTCGGCCTATAACCCCTCACTGGCCCTATAGGTAAAAAATATCTCAACAAATTTTTGAGCTCGAATTAACCGTATTAAATTCGATAATGTGACCATGTGTCATATAAATAAAATGAAAATAATGGCTATAAAACCGATTCCACTTTAAAAAACATATCTTAAACTAATTAGATAAATTTTTTTTTCGAAAATATTCCATACCGACGGCGCAAAAAACGTTTGAACAAGTGGGGTCAATAACACCCGTTGTGCCATTTACGTAATAAAAAGGAGTTGTGCCAGTTAAGGGTTAATGATTAAAAATTACCTTGTGAAAGTTCAAATGTGTGCTATTAAAATAAATACTACCCTTAGTAGTTTTCAAACTTCACCTTAGAATTATAGGATAAATAATTTACATTGAAAGAAATGAACAATAATGTCAAAAAATAAAACGATTGCTCGCGTAGACATAGTGATTAAAAGAACCTAATAATTGTACGATGGAACACCTAAACTTATTTAAATACAGTGATTGACCACCTCTTTGGCCACACCAGGTTACAGATTACTGAGTTTAAAAGAACAGTTAGTAGCCTCTAAATCGTATAATGATTGGCCGCGGTCAAAACCTGTTGTCGACATGATCGTGTATCTTAATTCATACTCTGGAATTTAAACGCACTAAGCTGCATTAACATAGCTTTTCAAATATGATGCGAAATTGTTTTTCGCCTCATCTTAAACTATTTATTTACATAATTCTCCATGAGGAAAATTTTAAGTTGACTTCAGGAATAATTTTCAAATATTTCATATTTTTTTCTAGTAATTTAGATATAAGACCTTTTGTGAAACGTGCGTAACTTTTTTACTAGAATATCAAAAAATAAGGCTGTGTCTTATTAAAAAAAAATATCACCTCATACAAACTATGGTACAACATTTCGAAGTCAATAAGTACCCTCTGTAAAGAATATAAATGTTATATTATCCCACGTGGAAATGTCGGTAGTGTGCCGGAGTTCACCACTGGCCCAGTACTGCCCACCAGTAGAGACAGGCGGTAGTTTGCCCAGTACTGGCTAATGGTTGACTGCACGACCGGGGCAGTACTGTGCCAGTGGTGCATAACTCAAACTTAAAAAAAGGCTTATAAATGTTTCTGAGGTGTTTTAACATGCCGAGGAATGATATATTTAATTACCGTGAAAACTTTTTTTTTTTAATATGTTTAAATTCCATCCAGACATGTAGCTGATCCAAAAAAAATTACATTTGATGTTTTCGTACAAAGTTGCTAAAACAGTATAAAATGTTGAAAAAATAACAGAAGTGAACGAAATTTCTGTGAAAAAAAAATTTTTTATTTTATTTTCTAGTCATCTTCATGAAAAACGATACCTCTGTCTTAAATCGTACCTAAGTAATTCGTCAGAATTTGGGAAACGGGCACTTTTATCACAAATAACTATTTTCAGCATTTTTTCTGTTTCGAGGTAACCACCGGCATTTTAGTATGTCAGTGGTTTGCCAGTACTACCCCAGTACTGGCAGTCAGTACTGTGCCAACCAGTTGTGGAACTCCGGCAGGCTGTACTGGGCCAGTGCAGACGCAACTCTTAAGACCTTAAGTTTTGAAATAATCTAGATCACAACTTAGAATTAGGAAATGCTTTATTAAAAATTTATCAAGGTAACTTTCAATCATTGCGAAAAAATCTA
>NC_046660.1:83326843-83332987 GCF_010883055.1 Belonocnema kinseyi
TGATTCTAAACCAATCTACGTAAATTATTACTTTTTCCAAATAGGAAAATAAACAATAAACAAATGTAATACGTTTTTAAAATTGCTAATATTTAATACATTCTTTTTACATAAATTTAAATAAAAAGATTCCTTTCAAAAAATAATAATAAAGGTGAAAATATTTGTATTTAATTGAAAGAACTCTTGGAATATAAATAAGCAAACCTTGCAGATTATAATCAATCATGAGTTTAGTGTCTGGATTAAAAAAAGTTAATTTAAGATTAAAAAGTAATATATTTTTGCATGAACCATTTTATGCAAAATTAGCATGAAAAAGATTCACAATATGTTGTGGTTCCCTATATAGTAGCGTACAAAACACGAAGAAAGGAAAAAGTGAGAAGTTGGCTTTGGTTGACCTTTTCCTTTTTTCTCTTTCATTTTTCAATTGTTAATTTTTCGTCTCTGATAAGACGAAAATTGAAGTAGTTGGAAGTCAGGTTTTTAATTGTGAATGTTTTCCATGCTCATTTTGCATAAAATCATTAATTGAAAAATCGATTTCTTTTCGATATTAAATTAAAAATGTAGTTTGTTACTTTTAAGGCTAGTATTCTGAACACAGTTAGGGTAAAATTATTTTTAGTGATTCCTAATATCATTTATTGAAATACTTATTGCTTTTATATAATTAATTTATGACCACCTGAAATTTCCGTGAATTAATCTCTTGAAATTTCTATCCGTGCGATCTAAAAAATTCGCGATTTTCGATCTATAATTACCCCGGCATACTTTGTAAAAAAATCGGCAAAACAGTAAGATAAGTTTCATTTTATTTTTATTACAAAAGAACATACTCGAGTGTTAAATGATTCTGTCACTTGAGCATGGACTGCTTGCTTCGTTTGAAATGAATTCGGCCTCACCCGTGTAAAAAAAATGCATAGCAGTCTCATGTCAGGCTTGGCCCAGATCTGACTTTATCTTTACTGTCTATGCTAAAAGACCTGATCTGGCCCAGGTCTGGTACTAGTCTTGTCTAGTTATGTCCTTATCTAGAATCTGGACACTCTAGAGTTTAGACCGTCTGGTCTAGAAGGTCTGATCTGACGCAGGACTGGCGCTGCTCAGTTATCGTAGTGCAATATAAAATTATAAGTTCGGTCTAGAAGATCTGATCTGACCTAGAACAGGCTCTGATCAACTATCCCAGAACAAAAAATGTTCTAAGTACGATCAGTGAATAGTATAGGTATAATATAAAAAGCACACGAAATAATATCTTTTTTCTCTAAATAAGAATACTTCAAGTATGAAACTATAACATAAACATAGCTGCATTCTCATTCTCCTTCCTCTTATTTTTGTTGCAGCTCAAAACAAGACCAAATCAGTGTAATTTTGAGGATCAGCATTTTTCTGTTAAGATAAGAAATTCACAGTATATAAACAAGACATTTTTCTGGTCACCTTGACAGTCTGTTCAAGTTTGACGCTAATCAGCTAAATACGCTAATAGTGTATAATGGTTTTTTCTAAGTAATTAAAAAAATAAAAGGAATCCAGTCTGCAGCTGACTGGCCGGTGAAACCAGACTGTCTAGGCCGGACCAGCTCTTTCCACACGTGAACTAAATCATTTTTGAAACTAACAATAGTATATGATTCTCTTTTATGTTTTTAGATAATAAAGTGCTTCTACTCGTGTCGGGCAATTTTTCTGCAAACGCGACGATGATGGTATAGCAGTTTCAATTTCAAGAGGGTATTTCTGTGGGAAAGTAAGTCCAACGGGTCGCTATATAATGCATGCGGGGGTGTGTATAAGAATAGGGCGCAGTAATAATTCGACATTATGCCATAACGCAGATCATATTCCATGGACCATCACACTCGAGGGTGGATGTTTACACCGACACGTGAGATCAACTCGCTACACTTTTCAAGAAGGTTTCAAAATGACGATGTGGTTTCGTTTTTTGAGTGTGAAATTTAGCGTGAAATTTTTTTTCGTCAATTAGGTAGCCATATTTGAGAGCATATTGCAGAAAAGTAACATGTGCGTCACATTTCATATAATGAGTTTTAAAAAAACTGCCAACTGCAGCCCATCAGGACTGTTATAGAGCCATAGTTATAGTTACATTGTCTATTATTTATCGATTCTCTGGAGCTGTACTTTTAGGTTCAGTTTGACAGCAAATATCACTACCTCTTTAATTTTTTAATGTTCAGTTTATTTTTCTACAATTTCGTTGTCCAATATTCGAGGGGTCATTCAATCAAAAAAATTGATTTTCTACCAGAAAAGAAGAATTTTTTTTAATCACATAAATTTTTAACTAAACAGTTGAATCTTTCAAATAAAAAGTTCAATTTTTAACCAAAATGGAATAGATGTTATTTCATTTTAAAAATTCATTTTCAATCAAAGAACAAATTTTCTACAAAAAAGGCGAATTTAAAAAAGACGTATTTTCTGTGGAAAAACAGTAGAATTTTTCACAGAAAAATATGAAGTTTCCATAAAAAAATTCATTTCAACCCAATTATTGAATTTTTAACCGAAGAAGATAAATTTGTAACGGAAAATGCTATAGTTAATCTTTCAGACAAAAAATATTTTTAATTTAATTTAAAAGCGGTTGAATTTTAAACCAGATTGATCAGGTTTCTATATAAAACAGTTGAATTTTCAGGCAAAAAGATAACTATTCAACCTAGAAGATTGATTTTCTATCAAAAAAGAAGAATTTTTATGAAATGTTATAAACTTTCACCAAAAGATTATTTCTTAACCCAAATATAATAGTTAAATTTTTACTTAAAAATGAACTTTAAATTAAGAAAAAAGAATTTTGAAGACAAAAAACAAAATTTCTACAGTTTTCTGTAGAACATTCTACAGAAAAAAAGCCTGAAAATATGAACTTTGAACAAAAAAGGTGGTTTTCAACAAAATTGTTCAAATTTCAATTTAAGAAAGTAATATTTAACAACAACAAAAATTTGCAACAAAGTAGTTTAACTTCCATCCTTTTAAAAATGAATTTTCAGTGAAAAATCTAATTATGTAACAGATCATATTTTAACTACAAATATTTTTAATTTAAATCAAAAACTATTGAATTGAAACAAAAAAGATAAATTTTCAATAAAATACTTTAACCCTCAACTTAAAAAGATTTATTTTTAACTAAACAGTTGCATTATTAACAACAACAAAAAACGATTTTTCACCCATAAAAACTACTCTTTGACAAATTACATACGATTTTATTCAAATAGTTGAATTTTCAAACAAGAACATTAATTTTCTACCAACTAAGACGAATTTGAATAAAAATACATTAGCTTACAACCAAATAGTTGAAGTCAAATTTTCAGATGAAAAAATTAATTTTCGGCCAAAAAGTCGAATTTTTAACAAATTAATTTTTGTCTGAATGAATCAACTTCTATCTAAAATGATGAATCTTCAACTGAAAAAATAATAATTTTTAACAATTTATTTAACTAAAATATATTTAAAAAATGTATTTGTTGCCTTTGAACATTTAAAATCGAAAAATCACGTGAAATTTTTTCGCTAGTAAGAAATAGGGAGAAATTATATAATTTCAAATCCAAGCTTTGGAAAAGTATAAAAATTAAAAACAAGTTTTGGTATTAATTTGACTTATTAATTTATTTTGACAATATAAATATAGTTAAAAACATGTTTTCTGACAAAATTAGTTTTGATCTAATTGTCATTCTCGTGACTTCACAATACATCATACAAAGGGATCTGAACGAAATTAATTAGCATTGTTTGATAACATCTAAATATTTCTGTATAAATTTAAAATAATTTAGCAAGAAATCAGGCTAATTACATATGTGAAAATCTTGAAAAATAATGTAGTTATGGGGACACAATATCTCAATTATGTTTCGTCGAAATGCTAGGTCATGCCCGTGTATGAAAATGTTCTGGCACTGGCCTGACCCAGACGGTCTGGCCTGGGCCTGGCTAAAAATGTAACGTTTTCTCTGGCTAGCCCCAGGCCAGACCTTCTGATTAGGCGCTAGGTATCGGCTGGTTAGCCGCTGAATATGGACTGGTCAGTCGCGATATATTGACTGGTTGACATTTTCTGGAACTTGATCGACAAAAACTAGCAGTGTGTCAGAGAGGTCAGAGTCAACGCATAACTGGTACTACAAGTTGTGACGTCATCTGACGACTGAATTTTTTAAATGGCTGTAACTTTTTCGGAATATCAAAAAAAATGTACTGATCGAACTTATATTTTGTTTAATCTTGGCTAGCTAATCAGCGCCAAAACCCGGGTCCGACTAGTAAGTCAAGGTGTTAAGAAAAAAATTCTTGTGCTCCTAGTATGAATTTCTTATTTTCTAATATTTTAAACACCCTATAATTGTGTTTAAATAAATTCACAAAAAAAATTGCGGATCGAACTCAAGATTTTTTGTTCTTGGCTAGCTGATCAGCGCCAGATCTGTGCCAGGCCAGGCCTTCTAGACTGAACTTACAATTATTGATCTTTTCTAGCTCACCAGCGCCAAACCTTAGGCAGCCAGTATGTCAATATGATAAATACAATCTTGTTTTTATATTGTGAATATCTTATTTTCTATCATTTTAAACGCCCTTTAACTTTTTGCAATAATTAAAAAAAAATTGGCTGTTCGAACTTAGAATGTATTTTGGCTTTTGGCTCGCTGATGAGCGGCAATCCTGGGATAGAACAGACTAAATGTTCTAGATAAGGTCAGACCTGGACCAGACTAACATCAGGCCTGGTCAGGTCAAATCTTCCAGAATGGACAGTTTACATAAATCTAGACCTGGACCAGACCTGTAACATACAGCCAGGACATTTTCCTACACGGGTATTACGAAAATCTCGGTGACCGATACTACCCGATTCTCCCTTCATGCATTGTACTGGTATACAAATAATTTCTATTTCTAAAATCCAAATTTTTTATTGTTTAAAAAATTTAAATAATCGAAATTTGTAGGATGCATGTGAAATTTATTGATCTAATATAATTAACAAATGTCAAAATTTTCATGTAAGTTAAAACCTGATCTATAGAACATTTTAATTTTTGTCTTCTAAACGTTTATATAACAAGTTATATTTGACTTCTTACACGCTCAAGATGAGCGAAAATGAATAAACAGATATTATGTATAATTATTTTTCACTTTGAATAAGTGCTACTAATATTGATTAATCATTATAATCATAAAAAAGTGTTTAAGTGGAAATTTCTTTCAAGGTAAAGATTCGTTTTGATATAGCAAGAATGTTTTCAATAAATAGAAGTGACCTACATCTGACGTTGTATCTGATAAATGGGAACTCAAGCAAAGAATCTTTTATTGCAGGTTTTAATATTTTTTATGATTCTCAGCAGTCACGTAACATTTATTCGTGTCCTTGGTCCCAATTTATAGAATAGAACTTGTTTTAAATTGAGTGAATTTTGCCAATTTTTAAAAAGAATTTTCAAGATTTGGCGATGCATTAAACACAGAAAAACGCTGATCCTTAAAAGTACACTGATTTGCTGTTGTTTTGGGTTGCGAAAAAAATGAGACAGCGGAAAATGAAAATGCAAGTAATAACTAGATAACTTCCGTTGTTTAAAAGAACAACGGTTTCATTCTTTGAAAGTCGTAGATTTAGTTTTTCTATATATTATCGCCGTTCAGGCTCGATACCACCCAAACCGTTGCATCGATCGACTTGACAATCTATACACGTGTAAATTAAGCACTGGAGGGTTTCTACCGAAACCCAAATCGCTAATTGAGAATAGCTTTTGGAATCCTCACTACATCTCGAATAAAAATGAAGCGATTATGAGGCGATAGATTATCCAGGCAAGGTTAAAAATCGAAAATGATCTTCGATTCATGTAAAGCTTATCCAGCAAGGTTAATTTTTGTTGCGGTGAATCTTTCACCTGAAATCGATTCAAACTTTATCTTTAGTTTTTTCTGTGATATTGTGTCTACTACACCAAACTCTCGCTTTCAGTTAAGTGTCGGGGGTTGCCTTCAAATAACCTTGGACTCATTTCGGTGAGATCGAAACATAAACAGTGAGGGCCGCCTGACTTGTTTCCAACTGGAATA
>NC_046660.1:83333087-83353501 GCF_010883055.1 Belonocnema kinseyi
TCGCAGCTGCTCTCGCCCTGCTCCCCTGAGAAACTACTTGAACCAACAGTTCCGGGAAGGCTGAGAACGGTGTGACAGAAAGCGAGAGTTTAGTGTATATAAATGTCAATTTTTGGAAGTTTTTTGGTAAGTTATGTTGGAATATCACGACTGATTTCAAAATTCTAAATACTAGAATCGAAGAGCTAGTATGTAATGCAATTGTAGTCGTTGACTGACTGTCGTCGTTTAGTTTTAATCGTAATGATTAATTGTTAATTTTACATGATTTAATGACAAGATCCGTATAAAAATGCATTAAAACACTAGAAATAAGACAGACACTAGGTTTTTTACAAGTTTTTAATTGACTTGCTATGTAGGAAATGTACTATGTGAAATCTTGCATTTCAATTTTTATACCTCCAATTGCCTTGGGACTTCGTATACATATATGTATTTCCGATTTAAAAAATTCTATCAAATTTGATTTTAAAAAATCAAATAAAAAGGTCTTCAAGTTTCGTCCGCATGCCAAAAAACATTTCCTCGAAATTTACGCGAAACCGGATAATATTTAGGGGCCACACAAAGGCAATGCAGTTTCCATTGATTTAACATGGGGAAAAGTAAGCTTTGTGTAAATGTTATATTCAAACACGATAATATGTTTAAAATAATTCCGTATTTTATTAGTTTATCCAGAATTCCTCAGAGAATAAGAATCAATAATACATTTTTAAGCAAAATGACTCTAAGCCACTCTCATGGGTCTCCAAAAAAAAACCATTTTACTGAATATTTCGGTTTATTAAGACGGTTTATTAAGTACGCGTAGAGCGGGCTGAAAGACGGTGTTTGCATCCCTAGGGTTGAAACATTTTGTTTCGACTCTAAGGTACACAGGTAGGTAGGTAGAAAAGAAAGGTCTACAGGTACCTGAACTCGAATTTTCAATAGATTTGTGTCCCACTACTTATATAACCGCTTTGTTCTATGTGGCAGTGCACAGAAAAGTCCTCTAGGAAAAAGTTATGCGAAGCTTATTAGTTTGGATAAAAAAAGCTTTAAAGATGGGCTTAGTGTACCGATGAGGAGCGAGCTTTAGCTACTAGTGTGTTTTTCAGCGAGACACTTCATTGCTCCCGTATTTGGTAATACGCCATCGAGTTATCGCTCATCCATTGTTTACACAGTAAAAAAAAGTGTTCAAAATGATACCGAAATCAATATCACGTTGATATGCAACAAAAAATGATACCGAAAACAAGAGCATTTTGATCAGCCAGAATGAATGATTGAATTTTGAGTTCATAATGAATAAATTAAAAAAATAACAAAATCTGCACGGAGAAAAAGATATCGCAAAACCTCTATATTGCAAGAAAGCACAATATGATAACGTACAATCAGGTCCTGGAGCTTTGTACGATATTATGATGCACTAATATCACAGAAAAAAATGAAGTTACATTTTGTTGCTGTCATCTGCTATACGGCGTCCTTAGCAGCAATGGGAAAAGGGCAGAGTATGAGTGAGTTCGAGCTATAAACCGGGACACCAGATTTAAAACAATCACAGAAGAAAGTAAAAAATCGCTGCAGGTAAGACCTACAACTGAGGTTAGGAAAATAATTCTGAACTTGTCGACGTAAAATGTAACTGACAGATGGGAATCCCCATTTTTCTGAAATTTAATGAAGTTCAACGACGCTGGATAGCGCTCGCGTCGTAATTGTCACTATACCTCGAATAAAAATGGAGCGATTATACGATGAAAGATTATCCAGGCAAGGTTACAAATCGGAAATTATCTTCAATTCATGCGAATTTCATCTGGCAAGGTTAATTTTAATTCCGGTGAATCTTTCACCTGGAATCGATATGAACTTTATCTTTAATTTTTCCTGTGATCGTTTGTTCACTACTCGAACCCTCGCAACATCACAATAGGAGAAATACTATGTGATAGCGTAATAAACTTAAATTCTTACGTTATAGATTGCACAATTATGCGGTATATAATGTAAAAACTTGCAATGTACGATATCACGATTTTGCGCTATTATAATGCAATAATTGCGATATATAGCACAGGAATTACGGTATATATTGTAATTCATGCGATATCATTTTCTCAGTGTGATATTAGAACATATCACCAGTTAAGTGCTCTTATTTCTTCTTTCTAAAACACGTTTGATTGAAAATTCAAATAGTAATGCGTCTAAATTTTGAAGCAAATGTGTTTGGAATTCTATAAATTTTTATATTAAATCTAACTGATTTATTTGAAAATTCAAACTCTCTTGTGTATGAATTGAAAAAAATATTTCTTTGAAATTCAAATAGAAAAGTTTGAATTCTCAAACGAACGTATTGGAAATTCCATATATTTTGTCATTAATTCCAACCAATTTATTAAAAAATTTGAGCTCATGTATATGTATGTTCAAACACATTTGTTCGAATATATTATACATTTATATATAAATTCCAACCAATTTAATTGGAAATTTAAACACTATGTTTCCATTTGAAAACTACTGCAACAAATTTTATTCTAATTTAGACTCATTGTTTTTCCCTTCCGCTAAAATCGGTAGTAAGCGACGAAAGATTTATTCGTTTAACTGGAAGGAAACCAGCCTAACTGGATTGAGCAACCGTCGATTTCTTGCATAATATTGTTACAAAGTCTGTTTCAAGAAGACGTTTCGTAGCCAACTAGCGTTAGTTTTCTGAACTACGACCTATTTTTAAAGTAAATGAGTATCAAATTTGAGAACATTATGTTTTAAATTTCATACGCAAGTGTATTGACATAAATCAAGATAAAATTCTATTAAATTCTATTCAAAGGTGTTGGGAATCTCAAACACATTTATATGCATTAAGGGTAAGGTACATGTGAGTAAAACTTCAATCATATTCACTTTAAATTCCAAACAATCCTTTGTAAATTTCATGTGCTTTTACCTAAAATTTATTTAAGACACAAAGGGTTTTGCAATTTTCAATCACATATGAATTAATTTTATTTCAAAGACAGAAGGTTTGAAATATCAAACACTTTTGTGAATAAACGTGATTGAAATTTCAAAACATTTTTAACAGTGTAGTTGTCACTTGCATGCGGTTAGATACCATTTTAAGGTTATGTCGTTATGACACAGGCGCCAAGAATTTGCGGCCATTTTGTTTAGTATGACAAATGAAACAAAAAATAATATCAAATTGATCCAAATGGACAGATCCTTATGATCTCGAGAGCGAAATGATCGTTGGAGCAAAATGATGTGCAACAATATTTATCCTTTTCTTTGACTGCGTATTGCAAAACGCAAAGTTCCAACCTCCAAAACTTTTTAAATTTAGGAATCCTTCTCTCTAACGTATAGAAAAAAGACCAAACTATCAAAAAACCTACATCTCAGAATTTATGTTTCGTATAACTTATACAAAAGTAACTCCCTGATTTCTTTCGGAAATTTCTGTTACATAAATTGTAACAAAACTAAGAAAAAATCTCAACATTTCCGAAACCCAACAAAATACTTTCTTGAAAACTTTTAAGTAAGCCCATCTATAAGATAACACTCAAAAACAACAAAAATCTCTTTTCGGATCTTCTCAGAATTTATGTTAAATAACATGTCACAAAAGTAACAGAAAAACTGAAAATTCGAGAAGTACAACAATATATTAACATTATGCACAAGGTTTGGAATAGAATTATCAGTTATAGAAATTTAATATGATCATGAAATCTAAATCTAAATGAAGGTATTTGTTGGATGCCAGTATTCCTATATTATACAAAATTATGCTATTGAAATTTTATATTGAAAAGTTAGTCGCCCCGAAGCAACCCTGTAGATATTTCGTATCTACGGGGCTAGGCGACGTCACCAGCGGACAGATCACCGTTCGGCATTACCACTACTCCTCCTCTTCAGAAGAAATGGAGGTGGAAGCGATCCGTGTCTTTCCGACGCCAATGTGTCCTAGCTGGGCATACCTTTACAGTGCACTAGTATATATAGGTGTAAAATACTATTGCAGAAAATCCATTAGACGTACTGCATACGGAATTACGAAATTATCCACCATACAGTTTCCTCTATTTAAAGAATATGAATATTCTTAACGGTACTTTGTTATTAGCTGTAGGAGTCCTCCTTAATTCTGCTGGTAAGTATATACTATCTTATATCTCTAATTTTGAAGCATTTTTAATTGCAGTGTATTATTTCCTACTCAAAATCATTGAAATTAAATATAATTATATCCCAGTGTCCTTTTAAAAATTGAAATATATCAAATTTATTTCATTTTTCAAAATAAAAATGTTCCCATACTAACCCTGCTTACCATTTTTTATGCCTTTTCTCTTTTTCTAAAACTAAAAGCTGATGAAATTAAGTGACAAATATAAAAAAAAATTATTTATGTAGATGTAGAAATTCTTTCTTTATTAACATACTTGAATTTTTGTGTTTTAGCTTGTAAAGATTGTGTTCAACTTAATTTGTTTAGCTTTTATTTTAAATTTTTGTTTAAAAATCACACAATTATTATTTTTGGAGCCAAATTACATATTCCGTGAATAATTTTAGTAAAAACTAACTAACTAGAATTACAAAAAATGTTACAAGGAATAAAATCAGCACTTAATTATCTTAGAATCCGATAAGAATTTTATAGTAGCAGTATTTTCTACGGCGAGAGTAAAAGCATAAAAATTCCAGTAGATTGCTGTTTAATAAAAAATGTTAACCGGTGTTATTTTTTTTAAAGAATAAACTTCGCTATCTATTACAAAATAAATTATAAATTATAATTAAAATATCCGTGAAGACAAATGTTTTTCTATGATCTGAAGTTTTAGAATTCATAAATTTCTGTCTCTTCTTTATAGAAATAAGTTCACAGATGTTTGGTGGAAGAAGGCGCAGTTCCAATCCTAATGTGAACCAAATAGCTAATGAGCCTATGTATCGCGTGACTGCGGCTGGTTATTTAGATGAAACTGGCGCAGCTACAGAAATACAGTCAGGATCAACAGTTGAAGTAGGAGTAAGAAAAGATATCATCATTGGAAAACATATGAATGGTCAGGTTTATCCATTTCTTAAAACTCTGCATCCTCAAAGCGCCAGGGTTATAGTAGACACAAAAAGTAAACAACATTATGAACTAGATCACGGTGTAGCAAATCCTTACGCTGACGGGCTTGATAATACTGCTTCAGCCATAGTTACACAGTTGCCACCGGGGAAAAAATAGTTGATTAAAAATCCAGTACTTTGTATTATAGTCTTGGCTATGAGAGAAAGTTTCCAGACAGAAGTGTTTTCAGTGACTCGGTTTTGAAAATGAATTGACTTTCCTTCTACTATTTAATCAAATTCGCCGAAATCTCATTAGAAATTTTTCTCCATACGCATAATTCATAGAAATCGTCATTTAAAAGTTAAGAAATTATTTTTTCCGTGCAGTATTAATCAAAGAAAAATGGTCGAATTTCAATAACTTTGAAACAGTGTATACACAATCAATTGAAGTCCATGTGTATTGCATTGTGGTTCTCAACAGTAATAATATTTAGTTATTAATTATTTATAATGATGTATTCCGCTATCTTCCGACGGCAGTAACAATTGCACGATGATTCGCGACTAGCAAAGTCTCGGACGTTAAGTATACACGGTCGCAGCTGGCAATCGGATGGGTGACCGTTAGTGATTTTCCTGTAGTCGTGTTTAACTGCAATTGAATGAAAGGTTTGATGAGGATAATTTTACTGTTACTACTGTAATCGCATTGTTTATTGCATCATACATTTTGAACACATAATACATAATAAATACATAATTTCGTGGTTTCATTGCGTTATTCCCTAGAAATATTGACATTCATTTTAATTAAATGGAAAGAAATCATTTTGACTGTTACGAAAAAAAGATTTTCGATCAAAAAAACTTTTTTGTACTCTGCAGTCTTTGAGCTCAATATTAATACATATTTCAATTCTTATTGGATATCTAACGTAACAAGACATTTCTTATACAACAAACCTGTGTCAGTTAGAATTATATAAAATAGAAATAGGGTGCAGTTCCGAATAGCTGACTTCTCCCATTTTATTCAAACTCCGGATACTTATGTACTTTGATACGCTGATTATGAATTTGATAGTGAAAATTGGCCACCAGGCCTCTTCATGGTGAAAATATAAAAAATACCATAAGAATCATAGTCGCGTTTATCTAAACAAATATGAAAAATTTCGCAAAATGTTTTTCACAGAAGTTGTAGCTCCCATTGACATACAGATTTATTGTTTGGAATAGTTTTTTCTGCGAGTGATAGTTTCCGAGAAAATGAATGATAAATCGATTTTCATGTAAAAAACCGGTCTGCAACAGTTTCCCGCGAAATCGGCTGACCGTTTACGATGCTGCTTTCCCGGACCCTTCGTTAAAAATTGAACCTACAGCGAAACAGTATGAAATAAACATACAGGCCGCTGCGGAAATGTGGTACCTCTAAAACCACGTATTTTCCGCAACGGTATTATTATGACGGGACTTGGCTGCTTTATGATACAAGAACTGGCGCAAGTCATTTCAGATTCCAAAAGAGTCTTCTTCTTCTTGTGTTTTGAGCAAAATCTTTCAGTTGGAATGAGTTCGATTTGTCGCAACCACTGAAGTATTTTTTCTCTTTTTTTGTGAATCATAACTAGACTGAAAGTATTATATTTTTCATCCATCTTGATTAGGACTCAAAAAAAAGGGTGGGGATGAGAGGGCCCCAACCATCGCTCAAGAATAATGATCTCCCCGAAGAATGATCAGACTGAAAGAAGTTGTTGTGCGTTACCCGTTTGGGCATCGTTACACAATCTGAGAGAAATTTGACATCACTTGAATTAAAAGTGACGTTTATTATATGTGGGGGAAAAGCCCGCAAGCGGCAAAGAACCAAAAAATCTGATCGTTTATTTTATGAGAGAAAAGTAAGGAAGAAGAGTGGGAAGAGGTAAAGGGGTCGAAAAATGAAATTCGTTGTTAGACTCATTTCATGAGGAAGTCTTTTGGCATCGCGTGCTTGCGAAGCGGATCAAAATCATATTTCCCGAGAGAGGAGATATGTTTATAAGGTGATAATGATGCTGATTCATAGAATTTAGTGGCGGTTTCTTTGATACACTCTGAAATATAAGGTAATTGAAATTCTCTGTGAAGGACAGAGTTTTTGGTATATCTGGAAGTTTTTGTGATGCGTCTGAGAAATTTATTTTGTATAATCTGGATTTAATTGATGTTACTTTTTGACTCACCACCCCAAATTGTACAGGCGTAGGTTATGATTGGTCGGATAAATATTTTGTAAACTAGGATTCCATATTCAGGTTTAAGACTCGAGTATCTATTGATAATAGGGCTTAAACGCGAGATAACCCCGAGAGCTTTACCTTTAGCTTCATGGATATGCTGCTTCCAATTAAGACGTTTATGAAGTTTACCCCCTAGATATTTTATGGATACTTTCCATTCTATTGGTTCATTAAAAATTTTTGGTGGATCTATTTTGACAGGTTTAGGCCCTGCCGCAATGATTTCAAGAGCTTTGTTAAGTAATTTTAAGATTTTCGGAACTGACCAAGAGGAAGTGAATAGTGCGGTGTCGTCTGCATATAATCCAATTGCAACTTCGGGGACATCAGGGATGTCTACCAACAGTTTTTTTTTTAACCAACAGCTCCAGTTTGCTTTCTTCGATTGAAATTTAAACTAATGGTTTCGGTGAGTTTAAGCATCATGTGCTGGGTAGAGTGACCTTTTCTAAAACCGTATTGTTGTGATTTAAGGATGCTGTTTTCCTCTAGGTGGAAGTTTACGCGAGTGAGTATTATTTTTTCAAAGATTTTGCTCATAGTATTTAGTAGACTAATTGGTCTGTAGCTGGTTGGATGATATGGATCCTTACCTTTTTTCTGAAAAACTAGAATATGAGCCATTTTCCAAGTTTCAGGAAAATAGCTTTGTCGAATGCAGGCACTGAAGATAAGTGCAAGGTGAATCAGGCACGAGGTGGGAGTACTATGCCCGTAAGTACTATGAGCGCGGACGGTAAAGAAAGACCTATCAATGATTGCATTGAAAACTGTTAAATTTCATCAGATGTATCACTAATTTTCTCAAAAAATATCACACGCAGACAAAAATTTTCAATGCAAAAAATATGCATCTTAATGAGATCTACAGCTTTAATTAAGAATATTTTGCAAAATTTTGTGTATTGACTGAGATAAATGCAAAAAACCTTGATTTTTAAGGGTTTTTGTTTATAAAAATCCATGTATCACTAATTTTCGCGAAAACTATCAGTCGCAGATAAAAATGTATGTTGCAAAAAAATATGAATTTGGCGAGATCTATAACTTTTGTTTAAAATATTTTGCAACATTTTGCATACTGGCTTAGATAAACGTACGAAACCGTGATTCCTTTGGTTTTTTCATGGTTTTACTATGAGAATCGCCTTGTCAATGTTAACTCTCAAATTCGTAATCAGCGCGTCAAAATACACAAGTATACAATGTTTGAAGAAAATCGGAGAATTCAGCTATTTAGAACTTTCCTTTTACCGACAGGATGAAATTTCTATACCAAGATAAGAATTTTCAAACATATTTCAAACAGACTCAAACAATAGATCAAATGTTGAAAATTCTTTCAAAATCTTTCGAAATTTTTTTTCAAAACTTTGAAAAACTTACATTTTGTTTTTAATTGTTTAAAATATTTTCATACAGTGAAATTCTCCATATACTGCGCCGGTTTTGGTGCTGGCGTTGGTGGGGAAATAACCTGATAGACTGCCGTTTCGGCTGAAAATGCTTTTGTTTGTTTACGGCTGTGTGACCACCGCACACTCGCCACAGCTCCTTTTACTCAAATCCGCGGGGTGTTATCAATTCTCGTAAAGGCTATAGAAAGGAGCGCTATTGAAAGGTCTGACCGTAGTTCAACTTATTTTTTAATCTTTTCAAAACTTATAAACTTTTAAAAATAATATAATAATGATTCCCATTTGGCCTACATTTTTTGTCAAATCTCGCGTACTTTTTATAAATTAAATACCTACAGAATGCAAAAACCTGGGAACCCAAGCAGCGTTCCACCGATTTGAATGAAAGGCTTTGCATTGTGCTGCCAAAGATGTATAATGAAAAATTTGTTTAAATCATACCCCATTGTTAATTTTTATTTATTTGATCAAAGAAATAATTCCAAAAAATCGATTTTAAAGTTGAATAACTTGAATGAATCACGTCCCAGAGCCACGAAAATAGTGTGTATATGTATATTGGGGTTGCTGATTATGAATTTAAGGGGAAAAATTAAACTGAAGCCCGAAAATTCTTTAACACTCATGAAAAAAACTTAAAATAAATTATTACTAATTGCCATACATATTCCTTAAGGTATTGGCAGATAACATAAAATAAATTGGACTCAAAATGAAGTGTGAAACCACTCTTAAGTCGAGAAAAATACCCCCAAAAAATGGTTTTTGACGTTCGTTTTGGAACGGGTGCATCAAAAGGAAATGATTTTTCACAAAAACATAGTACTTTACAATTTAGAAAAAGAATGCTTATCATGAATTTTTCCCCAGCGGGTTATCCTTTCCAAGTAATCAACCCTAAAACTAGGGGATGAGTTAAACTTCGAGTGTCGTCAGTTCTAATCGTCACTCATATCTCCAAACAAGATGGCTTTCTGAGGAAAATGTATGAGACTTAAATTGTAGAGCGAAAAATTCTGTACAACAATTTATATAAGTACAAGTGTACATGTAATATGCACGTTTATCCAGAAACGACCCCATTTCGAGATATGAACCATGCAAGAAGCGCACCATCGGCGCGGTACAAATCACCCCCTATTCAAAAGGTTGATTACTGGGAAAGTATGACCCGTAGAGGAAAAATCAATACCAACATTCCTATTGTAAATTGTAAGAACTGTTTGCCTGTAAACATTTTTTTCCGATGCACCCTTTCTAAAAGAAACGACAAAAACCATTTTTTGGGGTGTTTTGCTCGATTTAAGGGTGGTTTTACCCTTCATTTCAAATCCAACTTATTTTATCTTATTTATCAATGCCTTAAGGAATATATATGAAAAATATAAATACACCAAACTCTCGCTTTTAGTCCAGTGTCGGGATTTGCTTTCAAATACCCATGGACTGGTTTCGGGGGGATCTAAACGTAAAACTTCATTTAATAATAATTTTAATATACAGTGCCATATAGATTTGTGGTAAATTTTCCATACTTTCTAAATCTGAATCAGTGAGATTTCACTGATTGTTAGTGAAATTTCATTGAATCAAATAACTAGAAATGGGTCACTAACAATCAGTGAAAGGTTACTGACTGATTCAGTGAAATAACCACTTTTGAGGGTTGGCAGCACTGCACTATGTCAATTTAGCAATTATATTAAAATAATATTTTAGTACATTTTAAATGACAAGCATCCTAATATATTACTTTAATTTGAAGATTGAACTGCCATGTACAAACTCGTTAAGGAAGTACTTCCTATACGAGTAAAAGTATATTTATCCCGTAGTTAATTTAGCAGACTTGCAATCCAAAAATTAAAAAATTTATTTCACTACAAAATCCTTCTTGCTACTTAAGTAAAAGAGTAACAGCAACGCTTAACTTAAAAATGTAGAGGTTATGCTTCACATGATTTACTTTGGTGTTACTGAACTGATTAGTGAATAATACCGTAATCACTGATTAATCAGTGAAATGTCTAACTACTAATTCAATCAGTGAATTTTTCACTGATTCATATTTATCGAGTACATGTATTGGAACTTTTTAAATTTGTAAGCTTATATCAATTTTCCATTTAAAAATACACTGAGAAATCTATAACGCATGAATTACAACACAGAAAAAACCGAAAAATAAAGTTTACGTCGTTTCCAGGTGAAAGATTCACGGCTACAAAAACTAAACCTTGTCGGATAAACTTTACATTAATCGAAGATAATTTCCGATTTTTAACCTTGCCAGGATAATCTTTCGCCATATGATCGGTCCATTTTTATTCGAAATGTAGCGAGAATCGCAACGCTGGCGCTATCTTTCGTCGTTTAACTTCATTAAATTGGAGAGAAATGGGGATTCCCCTCTGTCAGTTGTTTTTTGCGCTTTTTGCTAAATGGTATTAAATAAGTTCTAATTCATCTACAATAGTGTAATTTGTTTCGGAGGCGATACTATATTAGTAAGAACAATTCTTTTTCTTTTTTCTGTTGCTTATTCTACATGTTTTACCGAGATTTGCTCACTCCAGCGTGACGTAGTAGACGAGATGAAAATTATTCTCCTAACCTGAGTGAAACTTTCGCCAAATTATATTTAATTTTTAACTGTTGCAAGTCTTACCTGCAAAAAATTTTAACTTTTGTTTTTTCTGTGTTCTTTTAAATCTGGTGTCCTGATTTAGAACTCCAATTCACTCATACTTTGCCGTTTTCCCATAATTGACCAAGTTGATGAGTTCGTATACCTTGGTAGCTTATTCACTACGGACGAAAAGATAGATGAGGAATTAGATAGACGAATAAATGAAGGTAAGAAGGTTATTGGTAGAGCAGGTCCCCTTAGCAGAAGTAAAAATATATCAAATAAAGCTAAAATGGCAATACATAATTCCATATTTGTACCGACTGTACTATACGGTAGCGAGACATGGACTTATCAAGAAAAAGATAAGAGTAAAATTAACGCAATTGACATGAGATTCATGCGCATAATATGCGGATAAACCCTGATGGACAAAGTAAGTAACGAGATAATTCTAAAAGAATGTGGTGCATAAGAGACGCTAGTAGACACATGGGAAAGGAATCGGTTAAGATGGTTCGGATATGTTGAGAGAATGCCAAATGAACCACTAATGAAACAAATATATCAAGGTAAAGTAAATGGCAGCGTGCCCAGAGGTAGACCGCGGAAAGAATGGTTAGAATGTGTGAATGAGACCCTAGTTAGAAGAGACATAAGAAGTCACAGAAACACGAGAGCCTGCATGAAAAAATGCATGAACATAAAAGAAGCTAGAGAAGTATGCCAGGACAGGAAAGTATGGCGGCAAATAGTTAATAAGAAGAGTGTCAGTAGAGTGAATAACGCCTGAAATAAAAGACCTTGGCCACTAATGGACCCAAGTGGGGAACCTTACATAACGACTTCGTGAGGTTCTTCGCTTAGGGTGATTGCTAGAGAGATTGATCAGCAACCTGGGTCGGAGCAGTGTTGCGGAACGAACGTGTTATTTACTCGTACTTAAATAGCACGAGAATTCTGGATCAATCTGAAAAATCTCTATCCCTTCCACACACTACTCCTTTCCCCTACCGAGTGAGTCACGCCTACCCTGAAAGGGAAATGGCTTAATGGTTTAATAATAATAATAATAATAATAATAATACTAATAATAATAATAACATTAAGGAAACCGCGGGAAATTTTACATGCAACAAAATTTAACTTCAGTTTTTTCTGTGAATATATATCGTAATTCCTGCGGTATATATCGTAATTATCGCATTATAATAGCGCAGAATCGTGATATCGTGCATTGTAGGTTTTTATATTATATACCGCAAAATTGTGCAATCTATAACGGAAGAATTTAAGTTTATTACGCTATCACATTGTATTTCTTCTTTTGTGATCTTGCGAGGGTTCGTGTAGTCAGCAAGCGATCACAGAAAAAATTAAAGATAATGTTTACATCGAATTCAGGTGAAAGATTCACCGGAACAAAAATTAACCTTGCCAGGTAAACTTTACATGAATCGAAGATAATTTCCAATTTTTAACCTTGCCTGGATAATCTTTCATCTTATAAACGCTCCACTTGTATTCGAAGTGTAGCGACAATTACGACACCAGCGCTATCCAGCGTCGTTTAACTTCATTAAACTTGAGAGAAATAGGGATTTCCATCTGTCAGTTACATTTTGTGCTTTGCATAAATGGTATTAAATAAGTTCTAATTCGTATGCAATAATGTGATTTATTTCGGAGGAAATATATCAGTAAGAAAAAATTTTTGGTGTGTTTTCTGTTGTCGATTCTACATGTTTTACTGAAATTTGCGGACTGCAGCGCGACGCATTCGACGTGTTCAGAATTATTTGCCTAACCTCAGTGAAACTTTCACCGAAATATGTTTAATCATTAACCGTTTCAGGTCTTACCTGTAGCAAATTTTTACATTTGTCTGTGATTGTTTTAGATCTGGTGTCCCGATTTATAGCTCGAACTCACTCATACTCTGCCTTTTTTCCATTGCTGCAAAGGACGCCATAACAGACGACAGCAACAAAATTTAACTTCATTTATTCCGGAACTTGATTGTACGTTATCATATTGCGCTTTCTTGCAATATAGAGGTTTTGCGATATCATTGTGCGATATCTTTTTCTCCGTGTATTGCATGAAAATTGTTCAGTGATATTCACATGCGTCCATTTTATTTAGTAGCTTCTAAAAAATTAATTAAGTTCATTGAAGTGCAACACGTTCAATGAAGCGCATAAAAGAATAAATAAAGCTATACTACGTAGGTTTGCGTCCGCAGATAAGGCTTTTATAGCATAGAGTCCATCAAAGACTTGCAAAGAATGTTGAGGAGACTGAATACAAGCATGAAGAGCATGGGCCTCAAAATTAACGTAAATGAATGAAAAGCTATGATTTCTAAAGGAAAGAATAAGATAACAATATGCAATATTGTCCTAAACTACGAGAGAATACAACAAGTTGATAAGTACGTATATCTTGGTAGTACTAAAATATTGATGAGACACTATTTGATAGAAATGAAAGATATTGGTTGAGCTGATTTGGACAAGGACAGAAGAGTGTGGCGATAAAAATAGCCAGTGGAGTATAAATGAAGCCTGAAACAAAAGACATTGGATCCCAATGGGCCCGAGTGCCCAGGTGAAAAAGTTATATATATTTTATTTATAGTGAATTTATAGAATTTCCCACTAAGTTTTTACAACTTAAATAGGCGCCAAGAATATATTCTTAATGTAAGGTGGAGGCCCGCTTACCATAAGAATAATCTAATTTGAATAGTCTAATTTTAAGGATATCCCACTAAGTTTAAGAATATTTGCAACTTAAGTAGGTATAATTAATCTTAGACTATAGTAAGATTTTAATATTTTTATTTCAAAAATATTTATTTAGTAAATAATACAATATAAATTATTATATTATTTACCTTGCAATTTTACATTATACACAACACACAACTTGTAAAACTTCAGCTGGTTTAACTTCATAACATTTGAAATTTCACGCCGGTTTTTAACCTCATGATCTTACTTCTTTGTTGAAGTGGGACGTCAGACCTTTCTCAGTCTAATATATTTTTTAAAGAGAAGGAAATAAATGTGCGCACGCGATTTATTCTTCGAATTGGTTTTATACTACTTCGTGGGAAAAACAATCAAAAATGAAAACTGATCGAAAAGCACGTGGTACGAAACATGGAAAGAAATTATTGAACAGCGAAAGGCGCATTTTCCTTTTCTACTTTCCCCACACATATTCTCATTTTAAGAACATTTTCTCCCTTTGGTTAGGAGATACTCTTAAAGTAAGAATTTCAGTTACTTCATTGAGAATATTGCTAAGAATATGCCTAAAAGAATATGGCACTCTTAGAATTAGAATATCATTTTTTTCGGTTATTACATTATGACTTTGTGAAGCTCTTTGCCTGGGGCGAACACTATAGAGAGATTGATAAGCGACCTGGGACATAGCAGTGTGGCGGAACAAGCATTCTTTAAAATTATATTCGACGAATTTTTATAGAAACAATTAGTATGAAATTTACACCGAAAAAACGATATTCTGATATTCAAAGCGTCATATTCTTACAGGCATATTCTAACCAACGGTATAAAATGTTCTTAAAATGAGAATATTATTGGGGAAGAAGAAATGCGCAAAGGAAAATGCACCTTGCTCTGTTCAATAATTTCTTTTGATAATGTTTCGTAACACATGTTTTCAGATCAGTTCGTTTTTTTTCGTTTTTTCGGGCATTGAGTCTTTCGCTTTACAGAAATGTGGTAAGTACAACACATAAATAATTAAATATCTTTCATCAAAATGTATCAAGATGTGGTTTTGATGTTCAAAATTTATTTACTTTTCAGTTAAAGATTTCGCAAAGCATTATTTACACATATTTATTATGTATTTATTTTGCGCAGTCACACCGAGACATAACCTTTATAGTCTAAGATTAACTATACCTTATTATCATATAGACTAGAATAATTAAAAAAAAATGTATATTCTTCAGGTAAGAGGGCCTACATCTTACATTTAGAATATATTCTTGGCGCATATTTATGTTGCAAATATTATTCAACTTGCGGGAAATTCTTAAAATTAGAATATCGTTTTTTCAGTGTCAATAAGCAAACAAGTTATTTTTAACAGACTGCAACAATAGTATAATAGTAAAAGATTTTTTAAAGAACATGATATATTATAAAGAGGTTAAAAAACATTGAATGTCAACAAAATATTGCGAGATAAATTATTCAAGTTAAAACAAATATTTATTATGTAACTATTACTTCATCTTTTAAAATTCATTGAAATTGATAGCTTTCCTATTTTTTTCTGCATTTATAAATGGTTCACTTACTTGAGGTTATGTCAAAGTGTTGATCCCAAAAACTGATTTATTTATGAGTTGCCTGGTGTGTCAATTTAATAAAAGTCGACTCACTCTCATCTGCTGAGTCGGCTTCTACAATTTCGACTCAATATAAACTTGAGTCGGTTTATAAAATTCGACTGATGGCTCACCAATGAATCCTGAGTCGAATCTTTCAACTCAATACTCAGATGAGTCGGTGTCGAAAAATTCAACTCATGACTTTCGTCCAGATGTCGGTTCTGAGTCGACTCGAATTATTTTGCCCATCATTAGTAAAAACTCTCACTCTCCCTTCTACTCCCTGCCTCGCTATCTTTTTCTATCCCACCTCCCCCGTGCGCATTCGATATTACATATTTCCAATGCCCATAAGGTTATCAATTTACGTATATTTTCATCCCCTTCGTCATGTTTTGAATGAGCTCTTACATTATCTAAACACAGAATCGCGAAGTAAGTTGGCAAAACAAGCGCACCCATGCGGCGACGCGTGTTGCGTGTGCGTGGACGCACGTTGATATCCGGCGTGCGCGTGGTCGGTGAATAATTAGTTGATTGTCCTGTTCGCGGCCGGAACCGGACCATCAATATTTTTATTGCGATGGGACCTCGATCGAATGTTACGCACCCCTGTGGTTTTTTTTCTGAGCTTCACTAAGGGTGGGCATTTCCACGCTTTAAGTGAATATATAGATATATATTATATACTATATGTCTCTTCAAGAATATGAGGTTGCACAAAAAGGGATAGAATGATGGGAAGGAGACTCAAGATTAATGGAATCGGGATGATCAAATAGCTTCTTCTTTCAGGTATTTAGGATCATTCTTCTTGATGATTTATTCTCATTAAATTCACTTTTTTGTTGCATTTAAAAAGATTTTTCATTAAACAGCAAACCCTGAGGTAATAAAGGTAAACTGGAGCTCAATTCAACCTTTGATTTAATATCCGAGTGAATGATGTAAAAACATACAATGTTCTAAAGACGCTTTTAGGACGTTCTAAAAACGTCTGTAAATTTCGTGCCCGTTGGGAATTTAATATTTATTGTCAACTGTCAAATAATTCTGATACTAAATCTGCAGTGAAAAAATTTTTTAGGTGTATAACCTAGAATTCTTGCTATCCCAGCTAGAAAGTATCGCTGGATTTCGTCTTCCTAAATAGTTAGCTGTATTGAACAGATTTTCTTGGAGGCAAAATATAGGTGCAGTATCTAGAAAATTTAGCTGTAGTGTCTATATTTCTATTGCTAAACAAGTATAGGTGTCATACCTAACCTGGTTCAGCTAGATATTCTAGGTGAAAAATATAGCTGAACTTGACAGCCTATCTAACTACTTTTTCTGGCTGAAGTGCCTATAATGTTTTCTAGCTAATAAGCCGATATATTTGGTATAATGACGCAAAAATATATTAACCATATATGTAAATACTTAAATCTTTATTATGTATTAGATACATACATTACTTAATTATTAAAAATCTTAAATTGAAAACAGTTATACTCAATACATTTCAATATGTACAAGAGGGCCTATCGAAAAAAATTGTAAACGAAGATTTTTTGAGGTTATACGCGCACTCATAAAAGAAGACTCACTTTCCTTTGAAGGCTTTGATAAAATTCTGGAGGTTACAGCTAATAAAAAAATCTCTTATTTCCATATTTGGTTCCATCATTGTCGTTGCATTGCTGTATATATTATTCATTTTTTAACTTTTGCAAGCCACACGACATGAGAAACGAGCTTCTTGTATTTACGGAAAAGTCGGGTGTTAGTGTTGTGCGAACTAATTCCAGGCGGTACATTTTTTAAATGCATTTCAATTTATAGGCCTAAAACGAATGCTACAATTATTTTAGGTTAGAATTTTTAGCTGTACGAGCAAACTAATTATAGGAAATATGCTGTTTGTTCATGACTGCTAGAATGTTTAGCAAATAATGATAGAATTATCTCCCACATTTTCTGTCTGCAGGAGACAGACGGTTTATACATCTTAGCTATCTAGTTTGCAGTTATGCCTAAACTTTATTGCACATTCAGCTATATCTCCCCAGCAATATATTCCTAGCTACAACAGCTATACCATTTTTTTCAGTGTGGATGATTTTAATCAAATGAGTACCACTGCTGCAAATTACTTTCATCCGACATTATTTCGGTTGCCTTTAAGCTTTTGTATGAATAATTATTTAATACTCATTGTTTTTTTAATACACATTTTGAATACAAAATTTAGAACTCTAAGGTAAAATATAGAATGTAAATTATTGTGATTCTTTAATAAAATAAGGGAATACATTTCTTTAAATAACATAAACAGTACTGCATATACCGATAAGATTTCAAGTCAAAATATATTACATTTTCCATAAAATTATGGAATTTTTACCAACAAAGATAAATTTTTAATATAAGAGTCAAGTTTTTTATCTGAAAAGCTGAAATTTTTTAGAAAATATTTGACTTTGAAGCCCTAAAAGATGAATTTATAACCAATTAGTAACATTTTTAGAAAAAAATGAATTTTCAACTAAATAGTTGAATTTAGAACTAAATATTCAAATTATCAAGCAAAAAAGACGAATTTTCTGCTAATGCAAGACAAACAGTTGCATTCTCAATCAGAAAAGATAATTTTGTAACAAAATAGTTGAATTTTTAAGCATGAAAATGACTTTTTAGCTAAATAGTAAAACTTTTAACCCAAAGCGATGAATTATGAACTAGAAATATAATAGAAGACCTTTTAATTAAGAATAACTCAATTTTAACAAACAAAAAACTACGATTTTCTACCGATGAATTTTCAATCTAAAAGAATTAATTATTTGTTTGTAGAGTGAAATGTTGAACAAAAAAGTTAAATTTTCGGCTAGAAATTGAGACTTTCTAGGAAAATAGATAAATTTTTGGTCAAATAATTAAATATTGAACTAAATAGTGAAATATCTAATCAAAAGCTATGAATTCGGAAATAAAAACATAAAATTAGTCTTTTAATTAAAAATAATTAACGTGCAACTACGAAAAGTGAATTAAAAAAATTGAATCCTCAACCAAAAAAAAAAAGAACTTTTCAACTAATAGAGATCAAATTTCTAACAAAAAGATGAATTTTAATGTAAAAAGGCAACTTTTTCATCCAGAAAGACGAATGTAAAAAACAAAACAGTTGAATGTTTATAGATGAATTTTCCAATCCAAAAAGATGAATGATCAAAAAGACAGTAGCCAGGATTTTTTTCGGGGGGGGGGGGGGGGGGGGGGGGGGGGGGGGCTTTGATTTTGTTAACGGAGGGGCTTTCGGGTTTTTGTATAGGCAAAGATTGGGGGAAAAGGGCATTGAATAATAAAAATATTTAGCCCAAAGCCCCTCTCCCTTGGCTACGCCGCTGCCATCTGCCACTTCATGATCAAAGTTATAATACCGCAGGATTTTCCTTCTACTTATGAAACGTCGACCCTGCATTTTTCATGTTGTTTTATCTGAGAAAATTGTATACGAGAGAGACACATAACTTAGCTGAAAAGATGCCTTTTGTTTATAAAGCGAAATGAAGGTACGCGGGAAGTAAACATAGTGACTGTCATAAAAGTCGGACAAAACATTCAAAAACCGCGCGACTGATCGTGACTAAGAGCAGTTATAGTCTGAATTCTTAGTACGCGAAATCAAAGCGAGGGATCATGTCGCCAGAAAATAAAAAGGATGTTGTCGAGATTCTTTAGTGAGTGTACATGTGCTGTACAGCTACAGCAGTAGCAAATCAGCGAGCTAAAAGCTTCGCGTTCTTGAAATATTTTTGAGAAGGCACGCCTCGACAAAGGAGGCCGTGCTTCAGGGATGATCCCGAACCGCTTTGCCATTTCCCGTTGAGAGGGCGGAGGAAAAGGAGGGAATGTGCGCGATGCGTTATTTACGCGTACGTATATGCATGTGTGGACATGTGCACGTATGTGAACATAGAAATATATACACTCGCAAATATAGAAATGCGTTTACAGTCGCATATAAGTGCATATGACATGCATACATTCATACGAGCTGAAATGCACACGCATATGTATGTGTGTGCACTTATAGATAATACACACATTACCCACATTTACGGATAACAAAAACGGATAGCATATAACACATATACTCATGGGGACGCTGACAAATGACGCGTGGCGTCGTCCAGGCACGCGACGCCTAATTGACGTTACCGTGACGTCACGTGCCGCGGTGCATTCTCCTGCCAACCTACACAAATCCACACAACCGTATCGCACCGACAACACGTATCTTTCACCATAAACTTATCTTTTCGTTTTTTTTTTCATATTTACTATACTTAACACATTATATGATAAACAGATTCTCCCTTTTTTTACGATTTTTGCTCTATTGTGTTATGTATTATACAAGTAATCGTCTATCATTCGTTTTTGCTGTTTGGATTGTATTTTACATGTTATTATTATTATACCATTAAGCCATTTCCCTTTCGGGGTAGGCGTGGCTCACTCGGTAGGGGAAAGGAGTAGTGTGTGGAAGGGATAGAGATTTTTCAGATTGATCCAGAATTCTCGTGCTATTTAAGTAAATAACACGTTCGTTCCGC
>NC_046660.1:83353601-83360019 GCF_010883055.1 Belonocnema kinseyi
CTGCCATTTACTTTATCTTGATACACTTGTTTCGTTAGTCGTTCATTTGGCATTCTCTCAACATGTCCGAACCATCTTAACCGATTTCTTTCCCATGTGTCTTAGCGTCTCTTCTGCACCACATTCTTTTAGAATTGTCTCGTTACTTACTTTGTCCATCAGGTTTTCCGCATATTATGCGCATGAATCTCATGTCAATTACGTTAATTTTACTCTTATCTTTTTCTTGATAAGTCCATGTGTCGCTACCGTATAGTACTGTCGGTACAAATATGGAATTATGTATTGCCATTTTAGCTTTATTTGATATATTTTTACTTCTGATAAGGGGACCTGCTTTACCAATAACCTTCTTACCTTCATTTATTCGTCTATCTAATTCCTCATCCATCTTCCCGTCCCTAGTAAAGAAGCTACCAAGGTATACGAACCTATCAACTTGTTCAATTCTCTCATCATTTAATAAAATATTGCATAGTGTTTTCTCCCTCTTTCCTTCGAACACCATAGTTTTTGTTTTATTTGCGTTAATTTTGAGGCCCATGTTCTTCATGCTTGCATCTAGTTTATTCAACATTCTTTGTAAGTCTTATGTAATTTTGATAATCTGTAAATAGTCTAAATCATAAGGAATTATACAGTAATCGACAGTTGATCAATTTAATCATGAAATTGGATCAAAATGATATGCAACGGTTTTATACAGAGATTTTTCTGGTGAAGTAATAACATGTCGATTACTAGAAATATGCTCTTTTATCCTGAACCAGAGAAATTGTCCCTGGTTAAAACAGTATTTTGCATTTTCACTGGTGAGCCAGTGATTTTCCATCATTGACTGTGTGAAACAGTAACTGACTCAATTAAAACCGCGCTATTGAATATACCCGTGACGCCAAATGATAGATTAAATCAGTGATACAGCGCTCCACGTGGGCGAGATATAGATTTCCGGTCGTCTGACACGCGCACGTTGCCGGTCAAGTTTTCGCATTTTTCAAGTGGAAACGAATCTTCATGTGTACTTGTGCTTGTCTTATAAATATTTGACGCCGGGATGCAAGAAGCAGAGGATATAATATATTTCGCTTGAAAGTAGGAAGACCCCTGGTCACTTGGATTTGAATTTAAGCGACGCGACACGTTGACATAACGAAGGGCCTTCCCACAATTATTAGCCGCAACATATTATATCCCATTATATTTGCAGCTCGGCCTTTATTTATTGTTGTGGGAGTAAAGTGCAGTTTTTAAAATATAATTGTGCAACTTTTCACCAAATAGTGATGAATGATAAGTGTCATACATATTACATAACCAGTTGGTTTATTTTAAGAGAGTGCGTAACAAGGGTAACAAGATCGAAGATGTAAAATAATTAACCGTTATTAGGCATAGAGAAATGACGTATTTGTGTAGGAAGCAAAAATAAAACAGAATCAGATAAAAACATATATAATGAAACATATTAAGATATAACTAAGTTATACAAAAATGTATAATTAGACGACTTTTTAATACTTCAGCGCCATCATTTAACAATACCGTGATTAACACCTTAACATCTTCTTAAAAAAGTTTTTAAACTGACTTCAGGCTTTTATTTGATCAGAAAATTCCGTAATGATCCGATTTTTAAGAACAAATAACTGTCATGAATTTTCATCAGTAGAAACTATCAAGTGTCAGTTGTTAGGTTGTTATAGGTATTTGAACTACGTACACGCAACCGTAGAAGATTACACGAATATATATCCGTGTGGAAAAATCTTCTGGCGCTAGCCCGGCCCAGAAAACACACTGTTAAAAATGTTTGCGATTTTAATATACATTTACCATACGTTTGTATAGTGAATCTAAGGACTCTGTCTATAAAATAGTTATTAAGAGGCTGCGTAGTAAATTTAATATACATGTATATTGATCAATTCTTAGAAGAGTCAGGTAATTTTATTTTACACAAATTAAAAATAATTTTTTCAGTAATGTTTAATTCAAAATAATAAAGCATTATTTTTGTTTCTAGTTGAACATAAGTTATACTGGGTTTCAAATGGATAAGTTCAATTAAATACATAATCAAGACACCTAACCTAAAAGCAGCAGTACTCACGTAAAAATTCTGACATTGGCTGTGAATTTTGATGAAAACCCCACCCGTGCGTTGCACTTTGATTATAAATAAGAATTTAGTCGATGAATTGTAGGTTATTATTTTAGTTTTAAGTATTTGACAAGATTTGAATACATCAAAGAACTTTCAACTTTTATGAACTCTATTTTACTATACATGTATATTATTATACAATATAATGGTATATTAAATTTACTACACGTATATACATATTGCTTCCATTACATTTATAGTAAAATCGCTATAGAAATTTCGAACAGTGGCCTTCTGAGTCACGTTTTTTTTGGCTAGCTCCAGGCCAGATCGCAAGTCAGGCACATACTTATTGGCTGTCCAAAAACTATTTGGAGGGCCAGGCAGAAAAATTATATATAGTTTATATATAGTGTGAGGTTTTATATATAATATTCATTTGTTTTATAAAAAATATATATATATATAAAACAAATCACTATTATATATAATCCGTCACACTATGTATAAACTATATATAATATTTCCGCCTGGGGACTGGTCAGTCGCTGGCTAGACTTCCTATATTTTCTTAATGAATTCGAAAAAAATCATTTTGCACTGTAAGTAGAATATTTACCTGATCAGCACTAAGCCTGGACCAGACCAAACTGTTAAAATTATCAGAAAAAAGTTCTTATTTTGATTCATGGAGAGGAATTTCAGGAAATTAATTCACGGCACTATTCCTTGACTTTATTACGATTTGCCGCGAGAACTAAGATCTCGGAATCCTTGTTTTTAAAGGATAGGTCTTGAAGTTTCACGTATTAGACCATGCCCCTTTGTTGTCAGGTTTCGAATTCTATGCTTTTAGATCACACAATCCGAGACTTTAAATCACGCAACAATTGTAGCTCTAAAATCACGCGCTTCTATGAATTATTCTCTTGGAATTTCTCTATACTTGAATAGCTGATCAGTGACAGTCCTGGACTAGACCAGACCTTCCAAACAAAACTTCAAATTTGTTGTTCTTAGCTATCAGCACCATACAGAAAAACGCTGGTGTTAAATCTGTTGCAGTTCAAATTTCATTAGTCTCCTAATGAGCAATTCAGAGAACTTTCAGTCTCAAATTTATTCCTCTGAACGTAGTTGCACATCTGGGCATTTATAGGAGTATGTATCAGTTTAAGACTGAATTTTGGCTCATGCCGAGAGTTGTGGAGTGCTGAACTTTCTTTCATTAAACTTGCCTAATAGTCACTTAGAATAGAATTATAACTTCCTAATGCAACTTCCAAATGTTAGGTTAGTCATGGCCGTCGACAATTAAATTAAAGCCGGGATGTATAGAAAAAGTCATGACCATCTACATATGCAATTAGGTATTTTCACTTCAGCCACCAGCTAACTTCCCTTCGTTTAATGCAGACAATCTAGAGGAAATTTTGTCGAACGCCCAGGCACCAAGTACAATTTTTATTTCAAGACACTAATACTCACTGTTAAATAGAAGCAAATTAGAGTTAGGTAATTATTATTATAACTCACCTGCTTAACAATATTTATTTTACCCAAATAACGCCTGAAAAAATCATCTTGACAGTTTGTAGACAACATTTCACGTTGCTCTGAATGAGAAAAAACAGTCTCTAAATGATGATTTTCCCTTAGATTCTCATAATGAATCTGTGTCGCTCAAATTTGTTGCAACTCGATTGAACATAGATTTTGGTGTACTTTGGAGGATCGACGATTTTCTGTGCAAACCGGGACCAGACTAAACTAGACCTTCCAGGCTAGAAGGTCTTGATAATGTCAGACCTGGACAAGACATGGGTCCAATTAGATCATCCAGACTATACACAGTTAGAAATTTCTATAGCGATTTTACTATAAATTTAATAGAAGCAATATGCATATACCTGTAGTGAATGTAATATACCATTATATTGTAAAATAATATACATGCATAGTAAAATAGAGTGCATAAAAGTTGAAAGTTCCTTAAGGTATTCAAATCTTGTCAAATATTTAAAACTCAACTAATAACCTACAATTCATCGACTAAATTCTTATTTATAATAAAAGTGCGACGTACGGGTGGGGTTTTCATCCAAATTTACTACAAATGTTAGAATTTTTACGTGAGCACTGCTGCTTTTAGGTTACGTGTCTTGATTATGCATTTAATTGAAGCTATTCACTTGAAACCCAGTATAAATTATGTTCAACTAGAAAAAAATAATGCTTTATTATTTACAATTAAATATTACTGCAAAAATTATTTTTAATTTGTGTATAGTGAAATTACCTGGCTCTTCTAGAATTGATCAATATACATGTATATTTAATTTACTATGCAGCCTCTTAATAACTATTTCATAGACCGAGTTTTTAGATTTACTATACAAATGTATAGTATGTATAGTATGTATAGTATGTATATATAGTATAGTATAGGCCATACCTGGACCAGCCCTGAAACCGGACTGCCAATTAATTTTTTCACCAAGCTCAACTGCGATACTCACATATCTGTCTGTATGTATGTCTGTATGTATGTATGTTTGTAGCTAATGGTTACCTGAATGTTGTAGCCACACTAACTTTTGAAGGATTTATCCAATCAAGTCAGCCATTGATACGCTTCTTAAAGTTCCAAAAATGAAGGTTAAGTTCGTTAAGCAGATATTTCCAACAAAAATAACAAAAATTTACAGCACTTTCAAAATTTGAAAATTTTTGTTCTCCAAATTTTGGAAATTTTTGTCAAAATTTCTTATAGATGGGTGGAAGACTTGCAAATTATTAAAATAAAATTTTTAATTTCAAGGAAAATTAGAAAAGTTACATAATTTTGAAAATGTTCAGAAAAATATAAAAAAGAAGACTTCCAAATTATCCTAATGACAAGATATAAAATATACGTTTTGTAATGAGAATGTAATCGTTAAAGTCGTAGGTGCTTTGAGAACCTTCTATTAAAACAAATCGAAAAAATTTTCAGTTACAATTTATGGCTGTATTTCCTCAGAACATCAAATCACAGTTTTCGATTCAAGTTATAATATTTATGATATTTGAAAATATATAGTTGAAGTGTACGCATTAAACGCAAGAAAAAGAGCGCGAAGCGTGAGAGCGTACCCGCGCGACCTAGGCGCGCTTAAACAAATTTTAGTTGAAAATTCATCCCTTTGGTTAAATTGTTTTTCTGGTTGAAAATTAATTTTTAATTGAGCATTTAACTTTTTCATTTTTTGTTGAAAATTCAACGTTATCTAGAACACCAATGAGCCAATGAAAATGGATTCAATGCGATGGATCGGCGGGATCTCGCAACCTTTGGGTGGACGGAGCGACTGAATCATGACTTGCTAGAGTGCTACGATGCGAGTGTGGCCCCTGAACGGGGTTACATGGCACGGCTGCAAGCTCTGTGGTGCGAGAAACACCCGGAGCTATCACACTTTTCAGAGCAACGTCAGCGAAACCATGCTGAACTACTCCGTAAAAGGGGCTATGTAAGCGGAACGCCTACTCTACCACAGCTAGAACAAGCCAGCAACAGAGAAAGAGAGGCGACCCTAAGACCAACCGCAGGCAGGCATCCAATAGATGAAGAGCGATGCTTTACGACTCGGAGAAACATAAACACAAAGGTTTCTCTCAGGCCTAAAGATCTGGCTGAAATGGATGACGAGCTTCGTGGATATTTTTCCGGAGAATCCGACCTCTGGGCTATCAATTATTGTGTGTATAATGCAGCGAGAGCTTTAGCCGATGCGAACCGTAAAACAAAACCAACGGCTGATCATAAGACCAAAAGAAGAATGCATCAACCTGCCATAAAGATAGGCTGGGCAAGACAGTACGCGTCCCGCATTCAATGTGTGATTGACTACATCACATTTGGCAGGAATTTTACTGCCAAGGTTCGAAAGTTCGCGCGCGAACTCCGGACCCGTTATCACACACTTAACAAGTCAAAGCTGCTGACCATCAGACAGCATATTGTTGAGAGAATACGGATACTATCTGACGCTAAGAGAAGTCTAGAGCGGAGGGAGAGGTGGGTCAGAGAAAATCAACAGTTTCTCTCTGACTCATCTCGACTCTTCCAAGACCCTCTAGTTACTGTCGAACACCCACCCAAACCAGAGGAGGTCGAAGTATTTTGGAGAGAAGTCTCCGAAGTTCAGCATAGACTGGACGAAGACCCAGAAAATATAAAGAGCTTCAAGGAGTTATGTGTTGCTCTCATAACACCTGATAAAGAATGCCCACCCATCACTACCGAGGAGGTGAAAAAAGTATTAAGAG
>NC_046660.1:83360119-83361574 GCF_010883055.1 Belonocnema kinseyi
GTCGGGAGAACCTGCTCATCGATAGATGTGTCTGCAAAGATGCAGCATTCTACCAGCGTGACCTATCGATGGCCTGGATTGATTACCGGAAAGCTTTCGATTTGACATCCCATAGACTTATCATCTGTCTTTTGGAAATCTGAATGGTTCATCCGCAAATAGTTAGGTGCATAGAGAGACTGATTCCGCTTTGGAAAACCAGATTTACTATCTCATCTGGAAAAAATCGTGTGACAACTAACAAGGTCACCTTTCAGAGAGGTGTCTTTCAGGACGACACCTTGAGCCCACTCCTCTTTTGCCTTACATTATTGCCACTATCTCTAGCACTTCGCCATTCTGACGGGTACTTGTGCGGCAAGCCTGCAGATCGAAAGTACAAGGTCACTCATGTATTTTGCATGGACGATCTTAAGATCTATGCTAAAAACAAAGAGCAACTGCATCTAGCTCTGGGGATTGTCGAACGATATACTAAGGAAATTGGAATGGAATTTGGGTTAGACAAATGCGCCAAGGTTTATTTGAAGCGAGGAAAACTTAATAGCATCCCTGAAGATCCTGAGCTCGTTGATAGAAGCGCCATACGACACCTTTGCGCTGGAGAGACTTATACATACCTGGGCGTGCCACAGAGCCGCGTTCAGGATGTGACATCTATAAAGGATACTCTCGGAAGCAGATACAAACGTCTCATCCAACAGATTTGGTCTTCCGAACTGTCGGCGAGGAACAAAGTGTCTGCAACGAACATGCTTACCGTCCCGGTACTAATCTATTCATTTGGAGTAGTTCCATGGACGAAGAACGAGCTTAGATCTCTTGATATCGGAACAAGAAAGGTTATGCACATAAACAAAGGCATGCATCTTAAGTCTTCCGTTCCGCGACTGTACATCTCACGCCGTCAAGGGGGTCGCGGAATATTGAGTCTTGAATGTTTTCACAATAGGATTATTCTGGGTACAGCACATAGAGTTGCAAATGGAAGAGACCCTCTTCTTAAAATGGTCAGGAATCACGAAGAAGTGGGCAAAGGAGCGCTACTGTACAAAGCAGCGGAGGAGGCTGCTGAAGCACTCGGACTTGACTTCAGTATTAGGGGTGAGCAAAATCCATCAAATCTTATCTATCTCGAGTACTCACTCCTAAAAGCCCGGATTAAGAAAGCACAACAGAAAAACTTTCGTGAACAGCTCCTCGATAAGAGGATGCACGGTAAATTCCACAGAAATGTGAAGGATCAGTCAATGTCTTGTGAGCTAACGTTTGCTTTCCTTAAATCGCCCGGATTGAAGTCAGGTACGGAGGGTTTCATTTTTGCATGCCAAGACGGTGTCATTTCCACCTTACCATATCGTCGCCACATTTTGAGCCAAGACATTCCCGATGATAGCTGCAGGGCGTGCCATGCACACCCCGAGCATTTAGCTCACATACTATCTAGTTGTCCAA
>NC_046660.1:83361674-83383253 GCF_010883055.1 Belonocnema kinseyi
GAAGTGCCGCATATACTGGAACTTTATATTCTCGACAATTGTTTCTGTTGCTCACTCGAGGCCTGACATGGTTCTTCTTGACTTCGAGAAGCGTACCATGTTGGTTATCGAATTTTCGGCACCAGCTGACAAAAACATTATAACCAAGGAGAATGAAAAGAAAGAGAGGTATCAAGACCTCATAAGGGAGTTGCAACGATTGTACCCGGAATATTCTGTTAAATTGATCGTCCTTATCATCGGCGCTCTTGGCGGTGCCAAGCTTTCACTTGCTAATGGCCTAAAAAGCATCCCTGCGTGTCAAAAATATGCTAGAACACTTGCGGGAAAAATGAAGAAGGCGGTTGTCCTTGGGTCGCTCCGTGTTCTTAGGGTGCACGAGGTTTTTGCTGGATCGTCATATTGACTCCTTTACAGACTGTAACCACCTATCTCACGGTCGTGAGACGTGGTTGTGGCTGAAACTTTACCGCGATTTCGCTGGAAGCGGGTGCAATTTTCCAGATTAGCACCCGCTCTCGGCAAAATACTGCGGTTGTCCTTATGAGAAATTTTTAATTATTTATATATATATATCGTATAATATCGAACTAATCACTCAGTTTACCATTTACCCTTACACTCGCTCTGCTACCTGCATATTTTGTTTTTATTTCTCGTAGGAGCTATCAAATAGGACTTCCCGAATTTTACTTTTATCCAGTTTGTGGAATGCTTTTTCTAGGTCAACAAATGCAGAGAAAACTTTTCTCTCTACTCTGAAACTTTTTTCTATAGTCTGTCTTGGAATAAATATTTGATCTGTACAAAATACTTTTTTATTATAGGGTATTGAAAATAACAGAAGAAAAGATATGGGAAGTCCAAAGTGAATTTATTCCAGGAATTCCTGGTATAAATTCACTTTTGACTTCCGATATCTTTTCCTCTGTTATTTTCAATAACGAATAAGTATTTTTGAATATATTTTACTTACAGTGCTTAATAAGCTGATACGTCAGTAAATAGTGCAGTTGTTTATATCTCCCTTTCCTTTGTATATTGGTACGATAATCGCTTTTTCTTTCAGTCATATGGAACTTCTCCCATCTCGGCACATAAATTTATTAATTCGCACAACCTGTCCGGTATATGTAGTCGCCAGCGTGTTTAAGTTTAAGTATTTCAGCGTTAATACTATCTAAACCGTCAGCCTTACTATTATTTAAGTACTTATAATGATACTCCTAACCTCAGAGGCATAGACTCTCTCAATTGGGTTTTCTAAATATCGTGTTCTATATCGCACAGTGACGTACCCAGAATTTCATACAGGGAGGGATTTGAAAGGCTGAACAGAAAGTACGCTACTACTAACCTACGACTAGCCTACGACTGTCAGAAGAACATGTAACAACTGCCAGTCGTCAGATATGAATGAAGTTGTCCAAATTTTGAATCTGCAAAAGTGGATCATTTTAATCTGAAATTGATAATCAGTGTGATATATAACGATTTAATATCCCGAGGTTTACTGCGTGAATTTTCAGTTAAAAAATGGAAACACAAAATAAAAATTTTACGTAATTTCTTGTCAACGTGGTTTAAAAACAAATTATAACAAAATTTTTAACTTAAATAAGTGTTTTTTAGACGCCGAATTTAACCTGATTTTCACTAAGTCAAATGGAGAAAATTGTAATTAATTTATTAAATCGATATAAAAAAGAATGTTCAAAAAGTAGAGGCTCTTATACTTTTAAGCGGATCCGTAATATGGTTGAATAATGTATGTACTCTATAGAAACCAGGAAAAGTTTGTCCATCTGTAGATACTGACTGTATTCCTAAACTCATGCAGTAATTTTAATTTGATTACGTTTTTACGAAGACAACAGAATATATTAAGATATACTTTCCCTAAGTGGGAACGAAAAGTTTTTCCCCTCAAATTAATTGTTTTTATGTCAAAAAGTTGACGCCAGTAGATGAAGGGGGTCTTCCGGGCGGGATAATCGCGCGGTGACTTCTGGGGCCAACGTCCACGAAAGCGTCGCGACGCGGGCACGACACGTGACCGGTCGTTCAAATTCATTGCCACCGCCACGCGACTTCCAATCAGCCGATATTGTACTTCGAACTTTGTGCGCACTTGGCTGTCGCCAGAGAATGAAGTATGAAAGTAACCCTACGTTCCGCAACGATAACTCAAGTTTTGAAAGCTCAGGTAGCGATCGATTGAATCTTAACTAATTTAGCCGCATATATAATTAAATGTTGATAAATTATTAAACATTGTATCCATTCATTTTACTTTAGTGCATGAGGGAAAGAAGCACTGCATTATTGCAAATGAACATAAGAAAATCTACAACAACAAAAATAGAATATTAATTAAATGGTCGGGAACAATAAGAGGCTAACCCCTATTCGAAACATTTTTTAGGACAACGGAAAAACTGTTCAACTAGTACGTCTTGAGATAGCCTTTTGAGGAACTTTGTTATTTTATTAAAAATAGTAAGATTCCATTTTTTCACTTTCTGTAAAAATTCGACACGTAGGACAAATTGGTCAATACATAAAACCATAAAAGTGCATTTTGAAAATTTGGTGGGTTGGCTAGCCCCGTATGGTTCGCGACTATTCAATTATTTTCATTTGAACATTGATGCAAGTGAAATAAGTTTTTTTAACATAAAAATTTAGTTGAGTCATTTTGAATCCAATCCATAGTATTTCGACTACCTTTTAATTAGAAAATAAAAGAGCAAACACTGCGCCTTATTGAGCAGTGATACAATCGTTATGACCATTTTCCTCCCATCCCCATCAAATGCCGAGTTTTTTTGCATACGTAAAGTAAATTACTGTTGTGTTATGAAAATTCACTTTTCGGTTTTAATATTCGATTTCTAAGAAGCTGCTAACATTATATGTTTGATTTGACAGAATCTTCTACTAAACATTACGTTTCATATTTCTTTGAGGCAAACTCTAAAGTTGGTTAGACCCCTGGACTTCACCGCACAGGTTCGGGGTTCGATCCCTGAGCCGGTACCTCTGGAAATTTTTCAATGTACCTTTACCGAGGTTCTGGTGGTTCGGAACCCACCTTAAGCTGTAGGTCCCCCCATCTTGTACTTGACTGCAACCCAGTCCGTCAATGATGGGGTAAAACCATGCTTTGTCCAATATGTCTGGGCAGACATCTTTCATCAGATCACTTGATTGCATTATAAAAATGCGTCCGTGACTGATGATATATACCGGGACAGCCCCGTGCAAAAATGATCAAATAAAAAATCCATCTCTAACTAAAAAATGCCTTCGACATGTTGGGCAGTATAAGTCTGTGACAACATTTCAACACTGAAATGTTTTTTATAACAATCACTTGAATACAAAACTTGCATAAATTAATTTATTCCTTTAATTTTCAGAATTGAGAAATAACAAACAAACAACAATTTTATCCATGAAAAAATAAACTGGACACAGCTCGGTAATGAAGTGTATGGAAGTCTTCATTACATTAATTTGGAGTATATGAGCATCCTTAATATGAAATCTGTAAACGATTTTGTCGATTTCGATTGTCACACTACTCGATTTTCATTGCTATATGCGTGAGAAACGAGTTATGACTGGGTTAGACAGAGTTGGAAAATATTGAAAAAATTGTCATGATTGCTCGTTCTTTGATAGCTACACGCGTGCGAAGGGGACACTCGTGAGTCACCGTGAGTTAGACAGTAATGGAACATTACACGCGTTTTCTTGATGTTAAATGATCTCAACGGAGCTGGCTTGATCTGCGCTTGCTTGGATTTGAGTGACGTTCATTGGCTACGGTGCGCATCTGTACTTGATTTTTAAATACGCACGCGAACTAGAGCCAAAGAGCGACGCACAGTTCAAGCATGTGCAAGTATTTTTGGATCATTGTCGGGAATAATAATCGAATCAAATTTCGAGGTCGATAATATCAATCAACGCTTCTCATTTACCACCATCTTTCCACCCGTATCACTGCAATCGCAATACAGGGCATCTGCTTGTTAGTTATGATCGAATTCTTATTTCAATTTAAGCCTCTCTGCTTGTTATTTATGATCGTATTTTTATTTCAAGTTCGGAAAGAACATTTTAAAGCCTTCAAAGCATTTGAACGAGCTATCTGGACCATTAAATATATCTACCTGAGTGCCTGCGGAAAATTTCTCCGAGCTTCTCAGAGCCTTGAGAATCTTTAGCATATACTCTGAGATTTCTATCGGTAGGGTTAGTATATTTTTAATTATAGGTTAATGTGTAATCTATTTTTTTTTATTAATATAAACATTAACATTAAGTAATATTTCTATGAAGCATGGAATTTGTTATTAAAGTCCATTGCTGGTGGAAAATGCGATAACAAATTTTGGAATTTTGAGATTAAGAATTAATTTAAAATACAAAAGCGAACTGATGGTCGCAGAATTAGATAATTTTGGCCACTTTAATGTAAATGTTCCGTATATATCTACAAAAATTATTTTTTGCTATGAAAGATTACGAAAATGTACTACAAAAACTTTAAGAAAGTTAAGCTTTTACTGAAATTTTTCTTACAAATTACACAAAGATTTCATTCAAATTTATAAAATGTTTGGTGAAAAAAATGAAACTATTTTAATTAGGTTTCAAATAAAAAATAGCTTTCTATGTTTTTATCTTACGTCTTTTTGACAAATTTGCTTACTGCGAGCAGTTCGCTCTTGAATTGCAAAATGTAATATTAACTTATTAAATATTAATAAATGTAGTATTAAAATGAAATTTTATAACAAATTCCATGCATCACAGGAATAATACTTAATGTTTATATTGAATGCGAATAATAACTAAAACATTAACTTATAACTAAAAATACACCAATGTTACACTAACTTTACTCAACATCAGAAAAGTACCATTAAACTCCTTGCACTTGACCTTTACAACAAAACAGCTGTATAAAATGTATAGGCTGCCATTGTTTTATGTGCTTTTAAACAATATATGGTTTAAGAAATGTGGGATTGAATGAATTATTCCCAGGTTTATGGATTTATCGGGTCTTCATATTAATATTTCTAACAAAAAACAGAAATTTTCAACAAAATACGGGAATTTTTAAACAAATAATTCCATTTTTAACTAAAAAAATCAAGTTTCAATAAGAAATATCAAATTTCAAACAAAAATAGAATAATTCAGTTTTTAGCATATAAAACTTAATATTCAATTAAAAAATGAAAATTTCTACAGGTTATTTAAAATTTCAACCAAAACAGGAGAAATTGACAGCAAATAGTAAAAGTTTTAACAAAAAAGATAAAATTTCAATCACAAAGATTAATTTTCTATTTACAAAAATCTTTTTTAACAAATAATAGAATTTTCAATTCAAGTGCAATAATATATAAAGTATTCAAAATAAGATAGAATTCACTTAAATTTAGGCAGGTTCTACACATTATATAGCAGAATCTTTCAGCGATTAACATTTTGTTATAGTAAATTATGCAAGACGTTTTTTCTGATATAAGACAAAAAAAATGGAATTTGGGCATCTATGTTAAGAATAATAAAAAACAGATTAATTCTTTAACCATAAAATAATTTTTAACAAAAAAGATGAATTTTCAATTAAAAAAATCATATTTTAAACAAAAATAGAATAATTCAGTTTTTAGTTTATAAAAGTTAATATTAAATCCAAAAAATGAAATTTTCTACAGGTTATTAAAATTATAAACTACATTAATTTTCAATGCAAGAATAATATTATAAAAAGAATTTAAAATAAAATAGAATTTAGTTATACCCAGGCAGGTTCTACACATTATTTAGCAGAAACTCTCAGCGATTAAAATTCTTTTATAGGAAATTATGCAACATGTTTTTTTCCGATCTGAGACAAGAAAATCGAATTTGGGCATCTATGTTAAGAATAATAAAAAACAGATTAGTATTTCACGCATAAAATAATTTTTAACAAAAAAGATGAAGTTTCAATAAAAAATATCATATTTTAAACAAAAATAGAATAATTCAGTTTTTAGTTTATAAAAGTTAATATTCAATCCAAAAAATGAAATTTTCTACAGGTTATTAAAAATTTTAATTAAAGCAGATGAACTTGACACCAAATAGTAAAATTTTTGACAAAAAAGATGAATTTTTAATCACAACGATTAATTTTTAATTAAACAAAATTTTCTAACAACAAATAATAGAATTATCAACTAAATTAATTTTCAATGCAAGAACAATATTATAAACAGGATTTAAAATAAAATAGAATCTACTTATATCCAGGCAGGTTCTACACATTATTTAGCATAATCCCTCGGCGATTAAAATTCTTTTATAGTACATTACGCAAGACGTTTTTTTCGGATCTGAGACAAAAAAAAGTCGAATTTGGGCATCTATGTTAAGAATAATAAAAAACATTAATTTTTCACCCATAAAATAATTTTTAACTAAAAAGATGAAGTTTCAACAAAAAAATATCAAATTTTAAACAAAAATAGAATAATTGAGTTTGTAGTTTATAAAAGTTAATATTCGATCAAAAAAATGAAATTTTTTACAGATTATTTCAAATTTTAATTAAAAAATATGAACTTGACACCAAATAGTAAGAGTTTTAACAAAAAAGATGATATTTCAAACACAAAGATTAATTTTCTATTAAAAAAAAATTGCTTTAAACAAATAAAAGAATTCTCAACTTAATTAATTTTCAATGCAAGAACAATATTATCAAAAGTATTTAAAATAAAATAGAATTCACTTAAAATCAGGCAGGTTCTACACATTATTTAGCAGAATCTCTCAGCGATTAAAATTGTTTTATAGTAAATTATGCAAGAAATTTTTTCCAATGTAAGACAAAATAATCGAATTTGGACATCTATGCTAAGAATAATAAAAAACAGATTAATTTTTTACCCATAACATTAATTCTCTACAAAAAAAACTATTAGTTTTCAACCAACAATGATATAATTAAAATTTTCCTTAGACATTAATTTTTAACAATCAAAACAAATCAAGAAAATAGTTCAATCCTAAATAAACAAGATAATATTTTAACAACGAAAAATAATTTTCTACCAGAAAAAAGAATTTTCAAATGAAAAAATTAATTTTTAATTAAAAATATAATTTTTCATCCTGAAATTGTGCAGTTGAAGTTTTAATCAATTTTTAACAAAATAGTTGAACCCTTATCAAAAAGATCAGTTTTCAAAAAAAAGTGGAGTTTTCAACTTAGAAAGATAAATTTTTAATTAAAAATATAAATATATAAAACCAGAAATAGGATAATTCCTTTTTAGTTAAAAGAATTAATATTTAACAAGAAACAATTAAATTTCAACAAACTAATTGAAATTTTACTAAAATAGATGCATTTGATGATACATACAAAGTTGAACTTTTAAGCAAACAGATGTATTTTCAACCAAGAAGATTAATTTTATATAAAAAAGACGATGTTTGAAACAAATAAATGAATTTTCAACCCAAAAATATCCATTTTTAATTCCAAATTTCAGTGTTCCACCAAAAGCGGGATAGTTAAACTTTCAGTTAGAGAATTTAATTTTTAACAAAAAAAAAAAGGAATGTGCAACTCAATAGTTTTTTTCTTAACAACAAAGATGAATTTTCAAACGAGAAGACTAATTTCCTACCGCAATAACGAATTTTTATCGAAATATGTGCATTTTCAAACCAAAGGCTTAAATTCTCAAGTAAAGAAGATAAATTTTTAATTTCAAATATCAATTCTCTACCAAAAATGATATAATCCAATTTTATTTTACATAAATTAATTTTTGACTAACTATGAAGGAATTTTCAAAAAAATAATAATTGAATCCTCAATGAAGAAGATGAATTTTCAACCGCGAAGATTAATTTCCCTGTTTAAAAAGACGGTTTAAAAAAAATTATATTTTTAACAAAAAAAGATCAATTTTTTTAAATATAATTTTTCTATCAAAAATGGTATAATCGACTTTTCTCTTAAAGAAATTAGTTTTTCACCAAAAAACGAATTTTTCATGTAATAATAGAATCCTCGAAACAAAGATGAAATTTCAATTAAGAAGTTTATTTTTCTACTAAACATAACGAATTTTCAATAAAATTCTGAATTTCTAAATACTGCCTCAAATCAGATAAATTTATTTCCCAATAGTTCAATCTTAAACGAAAAAAGGTCGATTTTAAACCAAACGGATTAATTTTCTACCAAAACAGAAAAATTAAAAAAATTAAATTATTAAATACAAAAGGTCAATTTTCAATTTAAAATATCAATATTCAACAAAAAATAGTAGAATCGAAATTTCTTCTAAAGAAATTTGTTTTTGACAAACTGAAAAGGAATTTTTTTAATAACTCAATCCTTAATGAAAAATATTAATTTCCAATCAATAATATTACGTTTCTACAAAAAATGGCGTGCGCAAGACTCCTAGTAGAAGTTGAAAGCCCATCTAAAATAGATCTTTTACTAGTTCGAGATTCAAACCAAAGGCAGTTTAAAATCTGATAAAATCTACCTCATCTAGTACAAGGTTGGCCCCCATCCGAGTACAATCGATACAAGCGGTGCTTAACTTTCGTGATCAAATGCGAGACCTTAAACAATTCCATGTACCCAAGCGGAAATAATTACTACAAGAAAAGGCCAGACTTAACTATCCAGTTTTTTCTCATTATAGTTGTGTTCAATCCGTTAAAAGAATATGTATTTCATATTTATTCTGATTCTTACATGATGTGGTTGATAAAGTCGATCTATTGTCTATTCTCCATTGACTTCAATCTACCATCCCCCCGAACTCGTCACGAGCAATCGAAAAGTCACTCTGATAGCAGTAATGAATTAATTGCAAGCAGGCCGCGTGTCCGGAAGTAGTCCGATTGTGTCCGTTTCCGGAAGGATCCTCCTTTTCGTTCGGGAACTTCGCGGTCCGATTCCAAAAACCACGGACTTTTGGGTTCGAAGTGAATGGTTATCGAATGCTTGCCATTGTCCTCGCCAATATTTATTTCACTACCATGTATACGAATTCGAAAGGGAGGATGCTGCTCCCAAGAACAAAAGTACCCTAAATCTTCGGATGAGTTTACGAACCATTGTCAGAAAAATTTCTGATGTCTTACAACTTTCAAATATTTTTGTCATTTTAATTTGCGAACTAAACAAGAGTTAACTTTAAAAGCTTTTACCTTTAAGGATTTTTCACTAGTTATATCTCACCTCAAATTTTTTTAATATTTCATAAAATCGAGGAAATTATAGACTTTTTTTAAAAATATAACAATTTTTTAAATATAAATCTAATGGAAACGTATAAAAAATATTTGAATATGTAATTGTTTATTGAACAAGTGTTATTTGAGATTTTATTTTTTCCCTTAGATTTTGCTTAATTTTTTCTTTGAAATATTGCCTGTAATTCTGTCTGGATAAATTATATCTGACAATTATGTTGAATAGCTTGCTATAAGCAAGAATTAAACCATGCATTGGTAGCTGGATATCGTTTAGTTAGTTAATTAATCATTTGTTTCATGCAAATTTCACTGTGCCATCAAAGATGAAGATTAAATCAAAATACAATTTTTTTATAAAACTAAAGAAAACGTAGAAAATATCTGATAACTAATTTGAAATAAACAATTACTGATTTAACTATTTTTCTGACTCGCAGATACGATTCTCTTGTTTGTTATATTTAACAATTTGTCTATATTTTTGTTGATCTTCTAAAATATTCTGAATATTAATGAATTTTGAGTTTAGGTAAGAGTCCTTAGCGATTCTTAGGAACATAATAAAACAGCTGTTTTTGTATGAATTTAAAAAAATTATCGATTGCATTTCTTTATTGTTGAAGATTTATTATGAGATTCGAACCATAAGTAAAGAAATTCTTAATTTTTCGAAACATTAATTCGTCGCATTGGAGCTAAAATACGCAAAATCCACTGGCTGCCAAAACTAAGAAAATGAGGTTTGAAGTTTTAATGATATTGTTACCCTGACAAAATGTTCAATAATATCACAATGTATCATATAATAACTAATAATAGTAGATTGTACAACTAGCGGCCGGAATGAGCCGCTATGCTCGTTTAGAATACTTAGCTCTTTAGCGAACTAAATGCCCATTTAGTTCGCTTTAGCGTTAACAATCGAGAAAACACGAACTAGATTCCTCTGCACGAGCATGTAAGTCGCAAGTTCCGGTGCCGGTATTGGGTAAATAATATTTAACAACGAAGGTAAAGAGATTAGTTTTTATGCAATTAATAATAATTTAAAGTGTACCATGTATAATAAACTTTTATATTCAAGTATTTATAGAGTAGATTTTAAAATTAATAATGAATAATTATCTATACTGTTGTGTTTTATTAAGCATTTGAGTAATAGAAATTCTTTAAAAAAATAGTGATTTTTTAGATAATTTAAAAATGCTAATTTAAAGGCAAGTCGCTAACAAAGTTTAGATAATAAATTTGGACATCAAAAAAGATGACTAAAAACAAAAAAACTCTGTGTTCATAATGCAATATTTGAATATAATTTTTAACTTATTTAATATTTTTTTCTGTCTTCTAGTGTAAAATTCGGTATTCGTGCATGGTTCATTGTAATATCCTGAAAGTGAATTTTTCATTAACATTTTCAACTAATTGTAACATTCTTGAAGACATTTTAAATATAAAAGTTCTATATTTACTCATAAATTTCAAAAGTTAACTTTGGGCGTACTCTCTCATGCGATAAAGGGTTACATATTAAAAGTTTATTTCTGTGTTAAAAGCAGAGAAGAAATTATATCTATAAGGGAGAGTCCATTTATTACGTAAGGCTTTTTTGGGAAGGGGGAAAGGTTGGATCTCTGACAAATCCTTAATTGAGGGAGGAATTGGAAGGGGGGGGGGGCTAAAGCATTCTTTAATAAGTTTTCTCTTTCCAATTTATTTTTAATGTGCTATAATTGAAACCAGTTTTCTATGTGGAAATTACTTTTTTTACTAATATTACTCATATTATATCAATATTTCTCTTATTTCTTTTTTGTGCTATAATATTTCAAATCACGTAGTCCAATAATTATTATAGGGTCAAGAAGTTAACCATTCTTTAAACCTTTCAAAAAAATCTTTTGGAATCCACGAAAATCTTGGTTACCCTTTAAAACCCCATGTATTTTTTGAAAATTTTGAAAATCCCTTAAAATTTTTTTAATCATGTGAAAATTCCTGGAAATCCTTTGAATTTCATAGATATTATACAAAATCTCATGAAATTCCTCTAAAAAGATGTAGCTCCCTCTAAAACCATTGAATTCATGAAAACTTTCAAAATTCTTAAAGTCTCTTGAAATCTTTCAAATTCCTCGAAAAATCCCTTATAATCCTATCAAATCTGTTCAATTCGCTTTATATCTCCAAAAGTCCGTTAAATTCCGTGAAATATTTCAAAATATTACGAGATCCCTTGAAATTTTTGAAGTCCCTTTAAAATTAATTGTAATCTTTTTTTAATTCATAGGAATCTTCCTGAATCTGTTCTGGAATCCCTTAAAATCACTTAAGAGCTATTAAAATGATTAAAAACCCCTTAAAAATTCTTTATGATATTCGGAAATCCTTTGAAATTCTCCTAGATCTTTTGAAATCCTTTAAAATCCAGGATAAACTTTTTAATATTTTGAAATCTCCTAAAATCCTTGGATATCGCATGAAATTATTGAAATCTTTATACCATTAAATCTTCAAAATCCTATAAAAATCCCCCATTATCCTTCAAAAGGCTGCAAAATACGTCGGTATCTCATAAAAACCCTTCAACCATTAATTTGTAAGCATCGTAAATCATTTTTAATTTCATAACACCCCTCAAACTTTGTAAAAATTTATTTATTTTTTGACATACTTATAGTCCTTTAAAATAGCTTAAAATACCTTTAAATCTATTGTAATCCTTTAAAATCACTGGAAATCTTTCAAATCTTTTATAGTATCTTGAAATCTACTGAAACTCGTTTACAGTGAAAATATTTGATAAATAGAGTAGAAATATAAAATATTACGTAAAAATGGGAGAGGAGGTAGTTACAGGAATCTTACGAATCTTTACAATCATTTCAGAAGTCATCCTTACATAATTAATTACCGCTTCCTAAAATAATTAGTATATTCTTACAAAAAAGTGCCTTGAAATCTCTTTATGTGTTCTATGATCAATAAGAGAAAAACTATATCTTAATATTTCTAAAAAAGATTTCAAAATTTTCAAGCCTAAACAAAATTTACGAAGAATTCTAGGTTTTCAAGGTCACTAGATATCCTGGCGAGGGGTATTTCAGTCAGTATTTATTAGCACATTAGATTGGGTTCATTTTGAATTCATTGGGATTCATTAGTATTCATCTCACTCCGAATTCTTATAGATTCCTACTTGATTCCGGCCTGATTCCAGACGGAATAACTCGTGAATCTTGCTAGTGAATCCTGAGTGAGATGCCCCTCACATCCTGGATAACTATCAAGCGATATAAAAAACCATAATTCTCGTCTTAGAAAAAAATGTGTTGAGCTTTGAACCCGAATCTGTCGTAAGATCGACATATGGATTTTTGTAAAGAAATGTTTTGACTCGCTGAGCGCAATCATAAAGTATGTAACCATTAACCACACGTCAAGTAAAATAGCGTGTGCTAGCACTAGTTAAAAGATGCGCACGTGATCAGGCGAGCAGCTGTCCTTCATAGTTTCATACCATATGGCCTACGTCTCCACCCTCTCATCTTCCCCTTCCCCTATTTTACGAGTTCTCTTTTTTCAAACACCACCCCCGCGGAAACGAATCTGATAAGAGATTGTGCCGACGATAAGTACAGTGACCCATCGTTTGTTCAATACGTACGCCTGTAACAAATCTGCAAGCTATTGTTCAGACCCCTTGTGTTCGAAGAACCGTCTAATTTCACGGCTGGTGATACGTGTGGACTTTTGTATGCTCATTTTGGGTACAAGGCAGGTTTCCTTATCGGAATTTGTGATCGTGTTGAAACCAAATATTTTGGACTCTGCTGCAGAATCGAATATCATAGAAATGGATTTTGAGCAAAGCTGGTGAAACCTAAATATATGTCAACATTCAAACCGGAGTAAAAAGAATGTCCCATATTGAGATCCCAATTGGAACTCGGTTAAAGACCCACTAAAATACTGCAGGGTCAGTATTGAGTCTCAGATAAATCAGAAATTATGTACTAATCTTTTTTACAATTTTTTTAAAGTTTAAATAGAGTCTAGAAAAGTACCATTCTATTGTCTTCGAACTTTTCACAAGTCCTGGTATCCGCAGCTGCTAAAATAGAACTAAAGTACCAAAATTGTTCAAAATATCTTCTGTTTCACCAGGACTTTTCTAGGACTAAAGTACCAAAAAGTCCTACATATACTTTTTTTAGATTTTCACAAATCCTGAATCATTTTTGGGGCTGAAATAAGAATAAAGTACCACAAAGGTGCCATTTAGTTTTTTTGGAACATTTTAGAGGCTCTAAATATTAATAATAAAAATAATTTTTTTAAAGAATTACGTGAGAATTATGGACTTATTTTAAACTTTTGTGATACTTTAATCCTATTTGAGCAGTAAACTTTCTTGGGACATAAATATCGCGACCACTTGTAAAAATGACAAAAACACTAAAATGGAACTTATCTAGTAATTTTGTCAAAAAATGTCATACCAAAAAAAGAAGTGTAAAATCTCCGGTCCTTTTTAAAGAAAGTTCTTACTTCTTTTTCACATATTCAACACATTAAATATTACTTCAGCTTCTTTTCTTATAAATAAATAACCTGATTTTGAGGTTAGGCTTCATCTTAACATAATTAATAAATTTACTTACTATAGTCTTGAACACGTAACTCGGGAATAGTTTGAAGTATACAATTCCTACGCACTCGTCATGTGCTCGCTTCTGACATTTTTTCACTTATTTTGTCACTTTTATAATTAATAATTTAAATATTTTTGACGTTCCACACTTTACATTGAAACTTTGGAGATTTGGAATCAGCCCATTTTGGGCCTTGAAATTAATAGGGCGCTATTTACTTTCAAGATTGTCTGCTAAGTCGGGGTCTAGAGGGGGCCAAATTTAACATGCACAAAATAATGTGCCCAATCAGGCCCGCAAAAAGTGCAATAATTTTAAAATTGAAAATGTAATAAGTGCAATGTTTTTTAAAACATGGTGTCCTGATTTCCAGACCGATTTCCTTCATATTTGCATGCCCCTTGCAATATCTGTCAACTACATAGCAGACGACGATTTTTCCACTAAAAAATTATTCCGAGAAAGTTTAACAAGCCGAAATTATCTGAGTTTCATGTAAATGTTTATTTGATAAGGTTAATTTCTGTTGCAGCGAATCTTTCAAATGAAATCGTTGTAAACTTTAGCTTCTGTATTTTCTGTGTCTGTATCAATTTTGAGTATCATAGATACGCAATAATAAGATCTACATGATATTAGAAATTATTTATACTACAATCTAGGTATACTTTCTATCTCTTTTACGAAGTCTGCGTAAAAGAACAATTTTTACGTAAAAAGGCAATATGAGAAGCTTTTAAATAATTTGAGGAGGATAATATGTGAATAAACGGGTTTGCGTGTTAGTCGCTTGTCCAACATTCATTCCAAGTTCTAGTGCACCTAACTACCTCGACCAGCCCTTAACCGCGTGTTCAACCCCCTGTAGCCTTTTGCGGTCAGTTAGTCAGACTTGCACGCGATCTAGGCATTGACTTCTCTGCACGCGTACGTAATCGCTCTACGCATTTATTTAAATTACTCGACGCATCCAACTATCTCTGGGGGTGTTGTCGAACCTTCTTTTTTTATGACTTCATAAGCACGCACGCCACTTTCTTCGATACGGTTTTGCCACAACAAGTAGGGACATGAAAAAAAAAGAAAAATATGGAAAACTTTCAAATTTTTATATTTTAAATATTAAATGAGAGTATAATCCAGTCCCTTCCTTTTTTATAAATATTATAACGCTCAAATAAATATATAGAGGGCGCATGTGCTTCAAACATCCCGCTCGATATCCCCTGCAGAAATTGCTAATTATTTGCCGTATTTTTGACTTGGGCCAGATCGGGCACACAATTTTGTGGATTTTAAATTTGGCCCCCTCTAGACCCCGGCTTAACAGCCAATATTAACAGTAGATGGCGCCCCATTAATTTCGGAGCCTAAAGTGGGTTGATTCTAAATCTCCCAAGTTTCAATGTCAAAAAAATTTTAAATAATAATTGAAAAAAGTGACCAAATGAGTGCAAATATCCAAAAGCGAGCATAAAGACGAGTGCTTCGGCATCGTACACTTCAAAATATTTCTGAGTCACATGTTGAATACTATAGTAAGTTTTAAATTTATCAAGTATATTAAGATGAAACCTTACCTCAAAATAAGGTTATTTATTTATAAAGAAAAAGAAGCAGAAGTAATATTTACTGCGTTAAATGTGAATACGAATTAGATCAAAAATGAGGTCATAAACATATTTATTTTCATGTATTTTTATGTGATTTGGTATAATCGGTATTTGAATACAACATTCTCATTGTAGTATAGTCGCTTTTGTAAAAATAACTCAAAGACCAGTGCAACATTATAATCCACCTAATTCAAAATAATGTATTACATTCAAGTTCAATATAGAAATTGAAAGCAAAAATATATTGCAAAATGCTTAAATAGTTTATCATGCACAAATTAATGTTGACTGTTATATTGCATTTTCCGACTTTTTCTGTTTTCTCCAAAAAAGCTGTTTAGAAAATATTTTGTTTCTAATCTAACATACTCCAATGTTTTTATATCCTGATCTGTTTGGTAATATGATGTTTATATTCTCAAATTATAGTTTAAGAGATAATATATTCGATGTTATTATTGCATTATTTAAAAATCTCTTTTAATTAAGAATAATAAAAATAAATTAATGTAGGCCCAATCAGGGCTAGACTGGGTTATCTCTATGCACTGCACTCGGTCCCCTATCGGGGATCGCGTTTCATTTCAAGTCTGACCCCATCTAGATAACCACATTTGGACAAATTCTGCCCGATCTGGCCCCGATTAGATCCATATTGGAATTTCTGCTCGGGAAGTAAGATTAATTAAAAAAAATAAAATTTAAGAACCGGACGTTTTGAGGAAATTTATAATTTTTTGCGGTAAGGAGAAAATTTTTATTTTTTCGTTTAACATTGGGTGCAAGTAATCAATGAAAGAAATTTAAGACCCGGACGGATATACTGGTAGAAAAATCTGTACTAGATTTAGTATACATGTAATGGAAGCAAGAATACACAACATGAAATTAAATTAAGTACACCAACGTAAAGTTAATTTAGCATATTTATACTGAATTTAGTATTCGCTTATAATAATTTTCATGTATGTGTATACTGTATACTAAATTCAGTATGAATATACTAAATATACTGTATTCTAGTATACTAATTTTAATCTCATTCTGTGCATAAACTTTGGTGGGGCGCTTGTCGGACCCAGATCGTGAAACACATGGTCCCGATAAGGTAATCTGTTTAACGCTAGACAGTAAATGAAACGCCCTACCCGACAGGGCCCAGATCTGGGCATCCAAAATTGGGGCCTGATCTGGCCCAGATATGGCCACTTTAATTTTTAATTTCTGTAATTACTAAAATTTAAAAAGTGTGTTTAAAAATATTTTTTTCAGGCTTTGTGTATTACAAATTTAAATTTTGCAATATTCTACATTATTGAACTATTTGTATTCTTTGAATTTATCTTTAAGAGTATGAATTTCGAAGAAAATTATTATATTTTAAAAAACAATGTTCAAATTTAGAGCAATTTCATCCACACACATTCATAAATGAATTTCAATTATAAATATTTTTAAATCTTTTTTATATTATTTTGGAATTTCTTTTTTTGACTAATGCATATAGGGCACGTGGAATGAGATTTTAAAAGTGAGTTTATGTTCGAGAAAATATTAAAAGCATTTATTCTATAATGCTAATAATCCGTAAATTCATATATTTTGTATAAAGTAATATTTTCAAGTAATGTGAATGCATAGGAAGTTGACGTATAACTTTAGGAATGGAAATGATTTTCGTGCAGTTTGAGAGGAACAAATGAAGTCAGACGTCCCTAATCTCGAAAGTAACTAATTTCCCATTGTATGACATTCGACCTTGACAAAATAAATATCTGAAGAATCTTTTAAAAATATTCCAAAAATAGGTAAAAATTATTAGATCTTTTGAAAATGTATATTGCTGTTATAATTTTATCATTTTAATAATTTTTTCATACAATTTAAGTCGAACTGCTGAACATTTTACAGTATTTCTGTGATTTTTCATATTTATCGTATATTTTCTTCAAAACTATTAGTCGCAAGGTATAAACATATTCAACATAAAATGTGTGTTATTGAAAGATCTACAATTCTTTTTTTTTTATTAGTTGAATGTTTATAGTCGCATCAACTACCAGGGTCATTAGCGACTGTACAGTAAGGTTAATTTTAAACTGTATGGTATATGTGGGGTAGTATACCAAGGGAGAGAAGCGAAGCTTTCAGAAAGCACGACCTGCCTCGCTTCCTGCTTTGGGAACCGAACCCGCGCCAGCGTGTCTGCCAAGGCTGTAGTGTTGGAACGTAGGGCAATCACTATACCATCTGAGCCACGATGACTCCCTAGATCTACAATTCTTCTTTAAAAATTTTTTGTAAATTTTTATTATTGACTGAAATAAATGGAAAAACATAAAATTTGTATAGTTTTTTAAAAATATTTTGACCTAGAAAATCAATTTTTCGTGTATTTTCACTATCATATTCGTAATCAAGGAGTCAAAATACATAGGTATACGAAGTTTCGAATTAATCGGAGGTAAAGCGCTTTTCGGAAGTTTATCCTCGTCTTCATTGCGGATATAAGAAATCTGACTAACAATTCTGTGTTTCCAAACTCGCAATGAACCTGTTTGCTTTTGGCATTTTCAGTTCCGTGTAAAACAAAACAGTATCACGACAACAGAAAACCTGAAATTTCGGGATAAAACTCAATCTTCCGATAAGGATCTCGGGACGAATCATTTCATGGTACTTTCTGACATAAAATATGAGTAATCCGTGCAGAAATTTTCCTGTGGTTCCAATCAGGCCTGGCAGCGCTTAATCGGCATGAAACGTACGCCCTGCTCGGGTACGGATCTGGCAGCCCGATTACCGGTCGGGGATTAACCTGGCAAGATCGGGCCCCAATCGGGGCGTGGGTTTGACTCCCTATCTGGACCAGATCCGAAACTTTCTGTACAGTAATCTGTGAAAGAGAATCCGAGAACCGAAAATTTAGAGCAAATTTATAATTTATGCCGAATTTTTCCAAGTATAAATTTCACAGCGCGTGAATACATAGAACGCAGTCTTCCGATTAGGATATTGCGGGATGAAACTTTTTCTGGTATTTTCCAACATCAAGTGCTCAGGAATACACGAAATGTCGAGGAACCGCAAAATTTGAGCACCCGGTTGGTTTCGATAACTCGAGAAAGGTCGGGCTCTCGAGTTGAGTTGGGTACTTTGGTAGTGTCTGGCACTCGAATTGTTACGGGTACTCGACAATCTTGAGAACCCGAACTGCCTCGGGTTCACGAAACCAGCGGGTACTCAAAATTTTGTAGTAGTCGAACAGTTTCGTGTTCTCAAAATTTACGAGAATCTAAAATGCATTTAAATTACCAGATTTCCTTGCACTATTTTAAAGTTCTTGGAATTCCTTAAATTATCTGGATACAGGGAATTATCGGAATTCATACAATTCAGAGAATTCACGAAATTCAAGGAATTTAGGGGACTCATGCTGTCAAAGGAATTTACAGATTTCACGGGATTCATGGAGTTCATAGGATTTAAGGAACTCAAGGAATTCCGAGAATTTCGAAAATTCAAGGAATTTACGAAATTCACAGAAATCAAGAAATTTACGAAATTCACTTCTACATGCAATTCTTAAATTCCTTGAATTTTATGAATTGCTTAAATTCTGCGAATTCTTAAATTTCTTTGAAATCAATGAATTCTGTGTATTTCTTGAGATCCGTGAATTTCTTATCATCCTTGCATTCCTTGTATTCCGTGAATTCGTTGAATCCCGTGAGTTCTATGAATTCCGTAAATACGAAGGAATTTGAAAACCCTTGAGTATCAAGCTTTCTGCGAATGAAATGACTGTTGGAATTTCCGGATCCGAATTTTTCGGAAACATTTCGGATATCTGAACCGCTTAGATAACCCGAAATTTTTGGGCATCCAAATTTTTTCGAGAACTCGAACCTGTTCTAAAAGCCACTATCGGGCTTTGGGCTTTTTCACAATACTAGTAATTAGAAAAATAGAATTCGAGAAACGAACGTTCAGATGAAAGTTAGGATTTTTTCAGGATATTCGTATTCATTTCAGAGTACCGAACATATAATACATTATTTTTATGATAATTGAACAACAAAAAATTAATTCAAGTAATTTACAAATATTTTATAGTTTCGTGTATAAACTCTCAGAACTTTAGTAACATGTAACAGCTTGTAATAAAAAGAAACCCAATATTACAAGTTGAAGCAAAACATTAAAATCTTTCCAATATTTAAAATGTAAATTTTAGCGCTTTAGATTTAACTTTTTAAAGTTTTCCATGATTCAAAAAATTTCAAACTATTGAATGAAATTTGTTTCTAAATTAATAATAATGTTATATATATATTATATCCATTCACAAGTGAACACTTTTAAGCTCTGAAACTAGAAAATATGCCAATTTTAAACTAGCAGTATTAAAAATGGAGATGATTTTAAATAGAAGACCGTTCAAGAATTAACATTTCAAAACCGTAAGCCTCTGAAATGCTAGATTACAAAGTTGTGACTTAAAGCAAAAAATTGTTGTAAATAGTTGAGGTTTTATTAAAAAAAGGCTTTGAATGATATTTCTTGCTCATTAAAGCACCAAAGTAATATGGCCGCCAACATGTTCCATGTACCATGATCTCAAAATCTGGCACATAAAATGAACTCGCGAAAAGTGAATTAATTAAAATACGTATTTAGAAGTATACTTAAATTCAGAGATGAACTGAAATTCATCAAAAGCTTGTCTGACTTTAAGAAGGACCATATCTGGATTTCAGAATTTAATCGTATATCTTTTTTTTTTATCAAATCAACTTTACTTGAATCCAGATGAATTTTGACTGAATTTAATTTAATTTCATAATTTTATTACCGTTCTGAATTTAACGAGTAACTAATTTCGTCGAACTCGAAGTTTTATTTGTCACAAGGTCTATTACAATGCGTATGATTTTCTTTTCTAAACAATTCAAATTTGTATAAGCTGAACTTTGAGAACATATTCTATTAGCACCTGAATTATCGCAAAAAAGTGATGAAGCAGAAAACTAAATGATTATGCAAGTTTATAAATTTTATTTTTAGGTTTACAGGTTTCTGGAAATTTCATATGTAAAATTTGTGAACCTTTTTTTAATAATAAACAAAATTATTGATACCAAATTTTTCACTAAGTCACAACTTAGGGAACTACGTCAGAAACAAAGTCGAATACTGCGTCTTTGACTATTTCAATTCATGACGTACTTTACGACGTCAAATCCTTCATCATTTCCGACGCTATTTTTTATCGAAAATGCTTCCAATTAAAAATGTTAAATGTTTAAACCACCCCAATTTTGAAATATTTATATATTTTAAAGAATTAAATTTCTAAAAACTCTAATAAATAAATTTCCTTTCGTTATTTTTTGCCGAACTCCGAAAAGCAACACATAAAATTTATTACTTTTATCATTTAATTATGAAGTTATAAAAACGAGACCTTGGAATACTGACGAACTGACTCAGGAAAGAATAACAACTACCGTCCCTAATCTTTTACCTGTCTATCGGAAAAAAATCAAATCCTGTTTCTGTCAGAAATAGGTAAATATATACATGAATGCGAACTCTAAGCAGTTATGTCGACATATCGTTGTAGGATAAGCCTTATAGCTATGGAGAAACTACGAGTACCCTTTTCGAGTTGACCGACAAAGGGGCAGTGAAAACTAAATATGTAGCTATAAAAAAACAAATATTTACGCTCAAGAGTCAATATTAGAAAAACGGATAGGTAGAGGCGAAGGCAAATTTCATATCCCTTTGACTTTTTCTAATAACCTCGTTATAGATAAATAGAGGTAAAAACGTCAAGAATAATAGATTTTTTCATTTTTTATGTTTAGATAATTTTAAAAACGCACCAATTTTATTTCAAGGAATGGATTTTCAGATTTCCTGGGAACAATACAAGAGGTCAAGGAAAAATAAAGAAAATTTAGATAAGCTTTTACTACATTTCTTCGAAAATGAGA
>NC_046660.1:83383353-83387675 GCF_010883055.1 Belonocnema kinseyi
TATAGTGAAATGAAAAATATTGTATAGTAAAAGTGAGTTTTGAGGTTTTTTCTGAAGATTAACCAATTGTAACAAGCGTATGATACTGACTAGAAATTAGGGTGAACTTTTAACACTAAAAGCTTCTGAATTGACCGTAAATTATGTCACTCAGTACAAAGCTAAAGCTTTGATAATGGAGAACAAAGGCAAATAAATGTTTCTGCGCATTAGAGATCCATTATACGCGTAGGGTCACCTGTATAAATTAACCTTTGACACTTTACCGGATATGTGTACCAACCCCTGCATTCTCTCATTCCAAGGTAAATTGACGTACATTTATGAATTATCACTTTCCGACACACCTGCGAAAATGTCTTTCAACACTACATTGAACCCAAGCTTCAACAAAAGAGACATCTACAAATTTGAACCGCCTTTGACCTAATTACATCGTCGATGCTTATCATTTAATTCAATCCAAAGACAGAAAAAAAAGATGAAAAGCGATTCAGGTAAAAATACCTGAGGTAATCTCGCCTTACAAAGAAAAAAATAAAGATCGGTACAGATAAAATGAAAAAGTAGTGATCTTCTATTTTACCCTTTCTGATCTTCAGTTTTTTGCATACCGAGATTACTCCTAGTATTTTACCTAAAATGCTTTATACCTTTTGTTTTTTCTGTGGCATGAGTTGACCATAGTTCAAATAAACGTAAACAGTAAGCATATTCCAACATCTATAAGGTATTCTAAGTTAAAAGAGGAATAAATTTGCTAAATCTTCTATTCTTCAAAAAGATTGAATATTATTGAACATGAGGATCATGCAAGGATAGAATTATTCAATAAAAGTTTTATAAAAACTGAATTTTCGTCTTAAAAAACAAAATGACAATAAAAAAATTTAATATCTTCAAATAGAATAAATTTTGAATGATGTGATACCGGGAGGCAAAATAAACAACTATGAAATGAGAAGCGAAATTTATCTCATGAAAATGCTCCATCAGTATTCAAGCGCTTGATCACCTTAATCATGCTACCACAAAGGAAAAAATAAGTTATTTCAATCTCAGAAAAATGTACACATACTAAATTTAACAAAAACAATCTAAATTATATTTTTAGCTCAAATAATAATTTGACCATTTTCAGAACATACATTTGTTAACAATCATGGTTTATTCTATACTATTCTAATTTAAATTTCTGAATGCAATGTTTCATAGTAATGAAAATAACCTTATCTGTTTACATAATGTTACATTTATCAAATTTTTGTTTCAAAATGTACACTCATGTTCTATTTCAAAATCTAGAAGCTTCTATTGAGAAAAATATTATTTATATTAGTTCTTCTATTTTTATAATAAAAGTAATCTAGGTCTCTCAAAATAAGTATTCATTTAATTGTTATTATTATTTGCCTACATACAAGATGTATTCAAATTTTCTAAACTTTTATTTACAAATTTAACTTCTTTCAATATGCTAGAAAGTAATTTTACATTTATGTTCATAAATGAGTGCGATACTGCGGAAATATAGCTTTAAAATCAGCGCCAAAACATTACAAAATATTGATTATTTCAGATGTTATTTAAAATTTAAGAAATCGATTGAAATTACACTAGTGTTGCAATATCTACTTTAAAAACAGTCAACTTACTTTCATCCTGGGTTAATTTTAAAATTTTTTACAGGATTTTGAGAGTTTTTACACTAATATAATTGCTCGTATATTAAAGAGAAAAAGATTTATCTCTGTCACAAATTGAATCAAGAGAACTTAATCAGGATTTCTACTCATTTTCGCCCACCAAATCTTCGATTAGAGTTTCCCGTTTTCCCGGGTTGAAATAACAAATATACTTTTACCAGAAGCACGAATAAAACGCATTTAATATAGGGTACGTTCCCTATGTATAATTTTTACTTTCCCATAGAGAAAGCTTTATTTCATTGTAATATCTTATAATATTTTAAAATATATATATTTTTTTTTCTAATTTATAGTGTCCAGGAAAAATGAATACCATTATATTAGAATTACTTAAAACATTTCTGCAAACGATAATGGTCATCTTTAGTTAATTATTCAGAACATTTTTTTACACATAATATGGAAATTATAATACAATTGTGATGTCTTTATTACCTGCGTAGATTTGGTTAACATGATGGTTGTTAATGTTCTTAAATATAACATTTGTATAACTATTTTTGGTATCCTTATTGGTATAATAATTTTTAGATATAGTTTTCTAATGTCTTAATTTCAGGTTAGCGATTAAATAATTATAAATCATTGCAGAGCACTTACAAAAAACTATTTTAAGCGTTTTAATATGACAATTTAATTGTTTTTGTAATAATTTTTTAATAATTAATCAACCATTAAGCGCTAATACTATAAAAAATCAAGATTATTATTGTAAATTATTTTTGTATCTTTAAAAAGCTTCTTGATATCTCTTCAACTCACCCAAATTTTTTCTAACATTTTGTAATCTTGTCAAATTAAAAAATTTCACTTCAAAATATTTTATGTTTTTTTTTATTTTAGGAAATCATTTTAAATCTTTCGAAATCTTTGCCATATTTTTCTTTGAATTCATGATTGAAAATAAAAGCTATGTAAAATTTTCCCTTGAATCTTAAAAAAAATTGTATTCTCTTAAAAATTTTCTTACCACTCTTCAAAACTTTGTTTCGATATCTTCAAAAAGACATACCTTGTTTTAAGAATAGTTAAATCATCAAACAAAAAAGATTATATTTTAACCGGTTGCATTCTTAACCGAAACAGATGAAATTTGTAATAAAAGAGACTTCTCTAAAAAATAGTTAATTTTTTCACCCGAATATATGAATTTTTAAAAAATTAAGTTTATTTTTAACCAAATCTTTAGTTACATTTTTATCCAAAGAGATGCATTTTCAACTAAAAGAATGAATCTCCATAAAAAACGCAGTTTTAACAAAGTCCATGAACTTTGCACAAAGTAATGGAATTTTCAACCAAAAAGCATACATTTCAACGAAAGATGTAATAGCTGATATTTCAATTAAAACAGATTTTAATTTTTAATAAAAAAGAGTTAAATTGATAAAAAAATACGAATTTTCAACAATGATGCTTGAATTTTAAACTAAACAGTTGAGTTTTCAATCCGAAATAATACATTTTTAACAAAATACTTAAATTTTCAATAACAACAAAAGAATGTTCAACAAATTCCAATTGAATTTAAACAAAAATTACGAATATTTAAGAAAATAGTTGAATCCTCAACTATTTTAAACCTTCAGAATTTTTTCGACATTTTTAAAAATCTTTTCAAATTAAAAAAAAAAATTTTGAATTAAATTGTTTGAATATAAAATCATTTATATAATTTAAAACTTTGTATTCGTTTTCTTGAAACCAATAAAGATTCTTAAAAAGCGTCGAAATTTTTTTTCAAAAGCGCCAGTTGTTAGATTTTAATGAAAAAATGCGAAATTATATAGTATCACATTTTTTTGAATTATCAATATTTCTAAAACCGTAAAATGATTAAAGTTTCATTAAAATTCGATTTACGGTTTTATACATATCAATAATGCATACAAAATTATGCCGAAATTCAACATGGCGTAACTGCCGTAATATAAAAAATAAAAAATAAATACTTAAGGCACAAAATGTCTTACATAACACTATAATTTCGCCAAATTTCTTAAAACTCGAACAAACAATTGTAGATCCTCATACTTATGACGTATACTTGCCGAAAATCTTTAAAAACTTAAATTTTTTAAATGTTTTTAAATTTTGTATTATTTTTATAATTTATAATTTTATAATATTTATAATTTTTCCGACTTTTACAAAATTTCGAATACATTTTTATATCTTCTAAACATCTTTTAAATTTTTTAATTTTCAAAACTCTCTGATCTTCAAAAGTCACATATCCTGCAAAGTGCTTCACCAATCGGAATAATAGTATGCGTGGCTCCATTGACTAACCAAGTATCCAGCTGGCAGCTGGCGAAAAAATGTGTGACCATCCATATGTCAACTTCTGGTACATATTCGCAGTCATACTTTACAAATCCCGGTTCTAGTGAAATTCTAAGCATTTTCAACACATTTTCGCGCCTTTTGTATACTTTTTAAACACATTTTAAATAATGAATGTAAAAATAGGTTATATTTACTCAAATTACTAGCAGGCATATTTATTTCCCTAACAACTGCGCTAATCAGACTGATATTTACTTCCGACGCTGGCCCAATCACACTGCCTGACATTCCTGCAAAACATTTAAAAAGTATAATTTTTCAACA
>NC_046660.1:83387775-83408354 GCF_010883055.1 Belonocnema kinseyi
TTTTTTAAAACTTTCTTTAGGAAACTACATTCAACTTTTTGTCCTCTTTAAATTTAACTAGTAAAAAATATATTTGAAAATATGCAACAACCCTATTTTTACCAAATTCTACATATTTAGACAAATTGCATTTAAAACTTCGGATTCTTTTTTGAAAATCTTTTGAAATACTTTGAAATATTGTCTTAAAATTAATTTTTCTAAATAAAAAATCATAAAAAATTTTCCCACAGATCTTGATAAAATTTTTTGTTTCGCTTTCAAAATTCACATTTTCCAAAACTTTAAATGTGTTTTCCGACTGGAATTTTTATTTCTGGTTAATATCCGGTTTTTCCTGGTTTTATTTTAATCCACGGCTATTTCACAGTTTTACCGGTTAGTAGACGCCCTGTTAATGAATCATCGAAAAAGCAGTCAACGCACAATTCTGACAAGTAGTGTACTATCGTAAAGAAATGGCATAGTATAAAAAACGTGTGTCTTGAAAGCACCAAAATTATATTATATTTTTTGTGAAATGCCATAAACTAAGATTTTTGGAAATTACACTCACGTTTTACAATTTAATAAACATCCAGGCAAATCCATTTGGATAAAGAATTAATCAGGGACACGCATATCACGTCATCGACAGAACGAGTCGAAAAAAAGACTATAAAGAACATATCTTCGGGGATCCGGTAGCGGATTGGCAGTGAATTGGTTCTGCTGCGCCGGCCTATCATTAGGAAGAGAAGGGCCACTTAGCGTGTTAGAGCATAGCCATCGGGCCGTACAAAATAATATAAAACTAATACCCTTGGTAGTAGCTTCGTCAGCTCTTATAAAAGCCCGTTCGTCAGCCATAATATTTTAAAATGAAAAAAATGAAATAAATAAATATTCGACATCTTCCGAGTCCTACTCAGTTGTCAACCGATCCTAGTGCCGTAAAGTAGAATAGTTTTTACCGCATATATAATAAAAGAGAAAATCTATCTGTTTTTTATTTGAATATGAGATAATTAACCATGCTTCATTTCTTGAAAAAGCAAACGTGTTAAAGCAAATAAAAATGAATTTTAAATGAAAAAAAATCAGGTTAATAAAGATGATTAGAAACTGTCATATTTCTATGCATAAAGTAAAAACTATGTCAGCACTCATGTTGTTTGTCTAATACTGTAAATAATGTATGACTAGTTGAGGACCTCTCGACATGACAAAACTTAAATAAATCCAGGCGTGTCACTCTCAATTGAGGGAAATAATCAAAATTAATTCTAAATCTGATAAATCTCGGATGATAAGTGGCTTAATTTTGATAGATCTGCTGAATATGAAATACCTAATAGTATTAATGAACTTTTCATAACCATTTATTGGCATATTCACGTGGATCATCATCCATTAGCATTTATTATTTAATTGCTGTAACCTGATTAATTTACAATAATGTGTCTTCGTATATTTAAGAGATTCATTATGAAAATAACTGAGTTGTGTGAATGGAAGTCGAGATGGAATTGTTATGATTAGAGTTAATCGATTACTAAAATTTGAAGAGTCCTTTCAAAAATTCAAAACGACACACGAAAATAAAAATTTAGCAATCTCAAACAAAATACTTGTTTTTCAATTTAAACCTACAAAACCTTTATCGAACTATAACTCAAATTTTGTACGAATAATGTGGCTGCACAAATAACAACAAAAATATTTTATTGTCCTAGTAAAATAGTTTTCATCGTGCAACTAAAGTAGCCCTCCCCCTAATACCTTTAGGACTTTAGGGATTAGTGGATGGGTCAAAGATTTTTCTATATTTTCTTGCATGGGGGGAGGGGGGCGGTAAAAACCTTTTTTTTGTAAGATGTTAACAAGCCTTTCGAATAACTGAAAACAAAATTTAAGGTATTATACGGGTAACATTTTCTGAAGCTTTTTCAAATTGTGACTGTAGATTTATTAGATTATATTATCTAAGGTTTAAAATTTAACTATTATATTGAAAATTCCATAATTTTTGTGAAATTCATCCTTTTTTGTTAAAAATTGAACTATTTGGTTGAAAATCCATGTATTTTGCTCAAAAGTAGTCTTTGGTAGAAAAGTAATTTTTGTAGCAATTTAAGAAGAAAAGAGCCTGTATATTTTACTTTGGGATTGTGCAAGTAGGATTTTAGGGTGCGACGCGACGGCGAGAATCTTTGATCTAGTCGGGATGCCACTCTTTTCTCGAAGGATCTCTCATCTCATCGAGTCAGAGCAACACCTGCATTCTGCGTACATAATAGTTCCACATCCCTCGCCTCCCATCGCATCCAATAGACGACTTCGGTTCTCTAAATTGAATACCGTAAAAAATCATGCAGATCTATCGCTTACCAAATCACGAACTTCATCTCGTCTTACACTATATACTAGTTATATTATATTATTAGTCGGCCGCATTGAAATCAGCTTAAGCCTTAACGTCGAGATTTTCATATCATTTGATCCACTTCTCTAGATCTGTAGATAAAAATCATTGCCTTCAAAAACATATAATAACTTCAGGTCTACCATTTTTTACTGCATACGAACATCTGTTTAACTCTTAAGCACGCAGAACAGAAAATTGATTTTGTATTTCGCGGGGAAATTATTCGGGCTAAGTTTTTTCTTCTTATTAAATGAATGACATTATTTTAAATTCTTAAGCATAAGTTTCGAGGTTTAGAGATCTAGATTTTTAAATATCATGTCTTCTCCCAACTCTGTGAGGTCAAATTTATCATTCATCAAAATATATCAAAATATATGATTAAAGGGCACACTTAAAAATCTCATCAAATAAAAAATACATTTGAAAATTTTTTAAATTTTCATGTTGACAAATTCTGAAATATTTATCATATTATTAAAATTTAAGTTTACAAGATTTTGAAATTGAAAATGGTCAAATTCGTATGATATGAAATAGCATAAAAAGAACATTTTCATGCACAAAAATTATAACACATATAAATTTTAATTTTAGAGCTGAAAATCTTTAACGTTAAATAAATTGAGTTTAAATTAAATATGAAAGTTTAAAAGTTTCGATAAATTAAAGCGTTAGAATTTGAATATTTTGATTAGAAAAACTTAAAAATCAGCATTTTTTAATTATTAGGTTTAAAGAATGAATAGTTTCAAATTTTTAACTTATAGAATTAACCAAATTTTAATTAGAAAAGTTCTAATGAATTAAAAATTTTTTAAGTGAAAACATTTGAAGCATTAGACATTAGAGTGTAATTTTACAAATGCGAAAAAAATTCTAATTTTGTATGCGTTCAAAAATAAAATATTCTTTATCATTAGAGTTACAAAAATGCAAAAAAATTTAATTTCTCTGTTTCCTAAAACAATTTTTTCCAGCTCAACTTTAGATTATTTCAACATTTAGAACTTATCAATCTTCAAAATTGAAATTTTAATAATTAGGAAGCTATACAAATTATACACTGAATGTATTTAATCGTAAACTTTAATTTAAAAAGTAAAAAACATTTAATTATATGTTCAATAGTTATATCTCACCTCAAAATGCAGTAAATTTAATAACGTTTGAAAACATCGCCATAAATAATAAAATTATTAGATACAAAAACTTTAAAAGCGAATTCCATCTTCGATTCGGAAAAAATAGTTGAATCTTTAATATATATACAACCTTATCAGCATTAACATATATTATTTTGTTCTTTAAAATATTATCTACTAATTTGGGTGGTTCTTATTGGAGCACAATGAAACTTGAATAAAACCAACTGTTAATCAACTAATCAAAATATTAAATAATATATATATAGCTATCTATCTAGGTGGTTTATTTATAGCTTCATATAGTTTCAATCAAATTCTTTCAAATAGAAATGCAGGTAATATTTTGAAAAAACAAAATAAGCCATCAATGATGAAGATTGCCTCAACATATTATTTCTATAAATCGAAAGAAAATCTCAAATAAATATTGCTAAATAAATAATTGTATATTCAATAATTTTATCTACATCGACCTTTGATTTTTCCTTTAGAATGTGTTGTATTTAACAAGGTCTGGTGTAGAAATATCCTAGTAAGCCCTCTAATGAAAATGACCACCCTTTTCTCTATAATGATTTTTAGAAAAAGCCATTACTGTGGTTCTGGATATAATCACTTTAGGCTGAGAGTATAAATTACAATTTACAATAATTACATAATCAAAAATATATTAATTTTTTTTGCAATATAGAGAAATTATGGGAGGTATAAAATGTTCTATTTATGTCGGACCTGAACTTATTAATTGTAATTGTTACTGATAATCATATCCTTTTTTATTTCTGTTCTTGAATATATTTTGAGGATACATCCAAATTTTCTGTTTAGAATTTTTTTTCTCAACATTATGCATACTTAAAGTTGATTCAAAATAATTTCCAAATGCGAGGTACTATAGGACAGGTATTTTGTGTTGCTAGTTATTATTATAAATTTTTCCGAAATCATTGAAACACAACTGAGGAAAACCATTTACTCAATGAAAACTTTTTATATGTTCTCATAAAATACTCTAGACTCTAAAAGATTTTTTAATGTTTTGAAAAAATTTTCGGGCTATATTGCACTTCGTAGTATGTCAATTCAAAAAAGAAGAACGGAGTTTATTTGGACAAAGAAGCTACTGGGGCTCTAGCAAGGGTCCGTGGAATTAATTGGGAATTAAAGAACGTACTTGTCAGGGGCCTCATCAAATTTCAATTAACGGCTCCCACCAATTTTGCGTTACTAAACTGGTAGAGTTCGTAACAATTTACCTAATGCGGATTCTAACAACTTAGAAAAGTAGGAAGAGACAAAAAACTTATGAATTTTTTTTAAGTCGCTTCCAGATGAGATAACTGTTGGAAAGTGTTTGGGCAGGTGTGTAGAGCATATTCTGAGCTTGCGCCAGTTTCAAAGTGAAGGAAAATGAATATGGGTGGGCTGTAAAATAAAAAGTATCAAATTTTACCTTTTTTTAAAATGGCTTAGTCGATATAACTTGTAAGTGATGTGTTTAATCGGCATAATTTACAGGAGTGAATTTGTTCAGTACAAAAAAATGATCAAAATTCGTGTGGGTCGGACTAAAAGTGTTATCCTTTTCATTGAAAAATAAACGAATAAACGTTGTTTTTTGCGTTAAAATTAGGGTTAAAAAATAATTTTTTTATTGTTAAAAATGAAGTTTGATATTTGTACATATCTTGTTTACATACTTTACGATGCTATAAAACAGAAAAAAAAATTGTTGAAGATTCATCTATTTTTAGTCTCACAATGTAATTGTTAATTAAGGCCTAAATATTTTTACAACAATTTTCAAAATAACGTAGTGACAAAACTAGCAGTCTCACATTAATGAAACCGGTATGAAATGAAAGTTTGAAGGATTTACTTTCATAATCTGTCGTCTTTAATATATATTTTTATTTTTAATAATAATTATATCGAATTGAAAAATAATTTAATTTTCAAGATTATAAACAATTGAATTATCTCGGTTGTTTTTAACACTAGGAAAATAAAACCGACGGCATTTACTGACAGACCCCAAGACCTACATTTACCAAAAAAATAACCTTGCTAGGACCAATAGATTCGCAGTTATTGTTACCTGAACTCACCTGTTAATTGCAGGTATGCAATTGTAGGTGTGGAAAAAAAATAAAATTTACAAAAAACGTGACACAGATTTTTCTTTGACAGGTAAAAATATAGTGAGAAAAACTTGGATCAAAAGTGAACGCGCTCACTTCAAATCTCTTCAGAAGTGCTCTATGTTCCATGTTCGTATAAACGTAGAAAGCTCATTCAAAAACTTTGTCGGACTACTTTTTCCCGAGTAAACCGAATCTGATGTCACAGTTTAAACATTTTTACAATTGTAATGATTATAGACAAATTTAAAAACATATTTTTTTCTTGCAAAATTCATTACTTATTGATTTAAATAATATCACATGTTAAAATAATCTATTGTTCAAGTCGTTAAGTTGTTAAATGAACTTGCTTAACTTAATTTTTAAGTAACTCTTAAACTAATTATTAAGAAAAATAAATAAAGAATCAAAAAAATGTTGAAATTTTGCCTTTTTTTAAACATTTTTCAGAAGAAAAAATGCATTTTGTTTGAAAATACTATTTTAATTATAATTCGTTTATTACATTTTTTAATCGTGAGACAGAAAAATTAATAAATGCGTACACTTTTATCTTTTTTTTTGTTTCATACAAAATATACAATTTTTATTTATTATTATGTAGCATTTTTTTGCTACACGACAGCACGTCGTCGTTGTCACTGGCATCTGTAAGCATCTCATCAATTCTTGCATCTATGCTATCTGTTTCTACATTTAAATATGCTAAATCTGGCAAATCCAAGCCAGATTCGTCTAGATCATCGTCCTTATCAACTTCTTCATATTCTGTATCTAATTTTTTGCTTTGAACATACCTTTTATCAACACCCACAGTATTTAAATTTTCACCGACTTCGACGTTAATACTTTCATCTTGTTGACTTTTATCACAATTTTCCCCATTACAGTGACTACCGTACTCAGAACAAGCTATGCCTTTCTTCACAGAGTTACAAAAGCTCCCGTACAACCTTTTGTGCATTTTCAACTGATATCCTTTAATAAGTCATGAGGAACCAAAGGTGCTGTGCTCAAACGAGGTTCTACAAATTTTACATTTACTTTCCACCCCCAATTAGTTGACTCCATATGCTTACTAAACCACTTTTGCACCTGATAATATGCTCTGACTGCGCCTTGAGCTGACGCTTAATCTGTAGGAGGGGATACAAAAATAATAGTAAGAAAAGAAAAATTTTTGTCGTCAGATAAAAATAAATGTTGATTAATTTCTGAACTAAGAGTACAACTTGAAGCTGCAGGTTTTCGTACGAATCCAGCTGAAGAGGACGACGTGCTTATTGTTCAAGAAGCTATACAAAACGCAACTCCTGAAAAACCGTTAATCATGACTTCAGACGATATTGACGTTTTAGTCATTTTTACTCAAATTGTACTAAAACTTACTGAAGGATATCAGTTGCAAATGCACAAAAGGTTGTATGGGAGCTTTTGTGGCTGTGTAAAGATTGGTACACCTTGTTCTGTGGATGTTGATGAAATGTATGTTCAAAGCGAAAAGTTAGATACAGAATGTGAAGAAGCTAATAAGGACGATGATCTAGATGAATCTGGGTTTGATTTGTCGGATTTAGTATTTTTAAATGTTGAAAAAGATAGCATAGATGCAACAATTGATGAGATGTTTGCAGATACCAGTTACAACGACGACGTGCCGTCTTGTAGTAAAAATAAAAGTTTACAATAACTGCGTATAATGTCCATAATAATAAATCACAATTGTATATTTTGTATAGAATGAAAAAAAAAAGATAAAAGTGTACACATTTATTAATTTTGATATCCTACGAATCAAAAATGTCAAATTCAAATTCAAATGTCAAATGGACAAATTCTCGATTATTTATATATTTTTCTTATCAATTAGTTAAAAAGTTAATTAAAAATGTAATTAAGCGGCTTCATTTAACAATTGAACGACTTAAACAATATATTATTTTAACATGTAATATTATTTAAATCAATAAGTAATGAATTTTGCGATGAAAATAATCAATGTTTTTTAATTTGTTTATAACAATTACATTTGTAAAAATGTTCAAACTTTCACATGAGATTTAGTTTAGTCGGGAAAAAGTAGTACGACAAAGTCTTTGAATGAGCTTTCTAAGTTTACAAACAAGGAAAATAGAGCGATTTCTTTTTTTCTGAAGAGATTTGAAGTGAGCGCGTTCACTTTTGATCCAAGTTTTTCGCACTATATTTTTGCCTGTTAAGGTAAAATCTGCATCACGTTTTTTTGTATATTTTATTTTTTTAAATAATAAACTGCTTATAAAAAAACATTTTCCATTTCACCACTAATGGTTTAAAACGGTTTAAAAACGAAAAATAAAATTTTTTTATTACTGCACCTACAATTGCATACCTGCAATTAACAGGTGAGTTCAGGTAACAATAACTGCGAATCTATTGGTCCTAGCAAGGTTATTTTTTTGGTAAATGTAGGTCTTGGGGGTGTGCTATTAAATGCCGTTGGTTTTATTTATCTAAGTTTAAAAACAACCGTGATAATTTAATTGTTATTAAGCTTAAGAATCAAATTATTTTTCAATTCGATACAATTATTAATAAAAATGAAAATAATATATCCAAAATGACAGAATATGAAAGTAAACCCTTGAAAGTTTCATTCGATATCGGTTTCATTAATGTGAGACTGCTAGTTTTGTCGCTACGCTATTTTGAAAATTGCTGTAAAATATTTAGGCCTTAATTAACAATTGCATTGTGAGACAACAAATTTAGGAATCTTCACCAATTTTTTTGCTGTTTTTTTGTAACATCGTAAAGTATGTAACCATGATATGTACAAATGTCTAACATTCTTTTTTTAAACCAAAAAATTTTTTTTCAAGCCTAATTTTAACGCAAAAAACAACGATTATTCGTTTATTTTTCAATGAAAATGAAATAATTTTATTCCCACATGCATGAATTTTGTTTATTTTTTTGTTCTGAACAAATTCACTTCTGTAAAGTATGCCAATTAAATGCATCGTTTACAAGTTATGTCGACTAATCCATTTAAAAAAAACGGTCAAATTTGATATGTTTTATATTACAGCCCACCCATATTCATTTTCCGTCACTTTGAAACTGGCGCAAGCTCAGAATATGCTCTACGCACCTGCTTAAACAATTTCCAACAGTTATCTTATCAATGTGTCTGTAAATATGCAAATTTAACCTTTTTCAAGCAAATTTTAGAATATAATTTTAAATTATAAAATACCGCGTTTCTATAATGGTATGCTCAGAGAAAAATCGAAATTGAGTTGTTTTGTTCCTCGAGAATAGGTGCGTCACTCCTAAAGGGATTAATTTAACATCATATTATCTATATAGTATATTCGCAGGATTATGTATTTACGTTTACGCCTTTGTAAAAGCGACGCTCCAGACTTGCGCGGAACAATCCTATCGATCTGGCAAGTGGATGGCGTTTCGAGACCTGCGATTCGCGCCTGAGGGATAATACTTGAATAACGAGAGCAGGAATCGGGATTTTGGGTAGCAGGATTTTAGGAACACATGATTTACTCTCCACTCAAATCCATCCACAAGATTCGCACTACTAGGTACGAATCTTGAAATTCGTTCAAGTTCTACGGAGTGTAAATGAGATCTACATGTAAATAACCATAAAAGGTATAGTTACCTAAGAGACATACAATGACATTATTAGTCAATTCTTCAATTATGTCAATAATTAGCATTTAGCACTTCAGTTATAATCAATTTTTTATTACTGAATGTTGAGAGAAATAAATGTGCTATATAGTTTTAAGCAGGAAATGGTAAAATTTGATAGTGGAGGAATTCAAAAAGCGACAAGAAGATTACAATTTTTTTGAAGGTAAAGTATGTTTGAAAACGTGAATAACATTTTTTGAAATACAAGGCGGAAAGTTTCCAAATCTTCTGAGTTTAAATAAGCTTTTGCAAGTTTGAGAAGGAGATTAAAGATTTCCAAAATCTTGAAATATTTAAAGCTTGGAATTAGAAGAAATGAGAACAATTCAGTGTGGCCACTTCAACTTCAGAAAAAAATGCCCGGCTATTTCCCGAACATAAAATATATTTTTAACGGTTGACTTTTATAGGCGACTAAAATATTATTTATACAATACTGTTTTATTGTATAAATTTTCAAAAGTATTCAGCATTTTAGAATGCCAAGATCAAATATATTATGTAAAATATTATGAAAGTGATTTGAAAAGCTATTAACTGATTACAAAATAAAGTATATATTACACGTAGTTTAGGAGATAATCACGTCTTTGTGAACAAGGGCAAAAATATAGATTTTGGGGTTTCAATAGATACTTCGATCTATGCTTTATCTGATGATTTCGTTCTACTTTTATGTAGCGGAAGTGAGTTTTATAATACCCATAATCAATATGATATTCTTTTTCTCTCCACTTTCAAAATAAAGTTTTTAAATCAAAATAAAATGATTTAATTTTATGTGAGAAGCAAGTAAAAAAGGAATGCGTATTGTTAAAGTAAAGAATCAACATTTTTTTAATTAGGCTGCAACCGCACTAAATATGATGGTATCGTTTTTGCTGCACCGATATTCAATTGATACAAAAATCTATTTCAATATAAATAAAAGGCTGTTGCATTCTTGGATCATTTTTTAGCAGATCGAATTTATACCTTAAGATATAGTGTACAGATTTAAAATAGGAAGTAGAAAACCAGAAAATTATAAGTTTAAATAATTAAAATTTTAATATTGATTAGCTTTTTTGTGCTATAGATTACTATATAGAATTCATAGATAAATGCTTAGTATTGTTTTTACATAAAACAAGGTGGCCGAAAAACTTAATTTTAAAAATTCTTAACATTTCCCTGATTATTCTTTGACTAATTTTCTATTTTTCCTCATCATTAATATTTAAACAGCAGCATTTTGTAATACTTGATGGATTTTTAAGCAAATGGTAGAATTTTTAATAAAAAAATATTGAACTTCAACCAAATACGCATTTCAATCGAATAGTTAAATTTTTAAGGAAAGAGTTTAATTTTGAACCAAATAATTAAATTTCCAACGAAATATTGAATTTTTAAACAAATAGTCTAATTTCCAACTTACGAAGATAAATTCTCAACAACAACAAAACGTAGTAGTTCATATTTCAACCAAAGAACGTGGATCTCTACCAAAAGAGCTATGGACTTTGAAACTAAAAAGACATATTTTTAACAAATGAGATTGATTTTCTATCAAAAAAGATGAATTTAAAAATATAAATGCACATTTAAATAAGTAATTGAATTTTCAACTAAAAAAGATCAATTATCAATCAAAAGTAGAACAATAAAAAAGCTATGTGAAATAAAGAACTAAATTTTCCAACCAAAAATACGAACTTTCACGAACTAAAGATCTTTCGGTCAAGAAAGAAAAGAAAGTTCATGCAAACTGTTAAAAGTTCAAGCCAAAAGTGAATTTGACGTAAGACAGTTAAATTTTCAACTAAAAGTTAATGTTCAACCAAACAGTTACATTTTTACAAAAAAAGGTAATATCGAAACAAGAAGATTAGTTTTCTATCAAAAGACACGACTGTTTAAATAAAAAAGATGAATTTTCAACCAAAAGGATGATTTTTCAACTAAAATTACAAAACTTCGAAAAAAAATTATTTTATAACAAAGTAGTTAAACCTTCAACTAAGTAGTTAAACTTTCCACCAAAAAAGACAAAACAAAAAAATGGTTGCGTGTTTATCAAAAAAGAAAGATTGATTTTCAAGCAAGCAGCTGCATTTTTATCCAAACAAGATTAAATTTATACCAAAAGGGAGGAAGTTCTTACAAAAAAAAGAAAGAAATAGAAATAGAACTACAAGGAAAATAAATTGCTTACAAGAATATTATAGCAGGGCGACCGCGAAACTTCATTTTTTTAAATCCCTTAATTTTCCCCAGACAATGAATATTCAAAGACCAGAATCTTAATCTTGGGAACATTTTTAATATAGAATCTTTTATAAAAGGAATACAAAAATTTGATTGCAAATTAAAATTGAAAAATATCAATTTTATCATCTTGAATAGTTTTTTAAAGTGTCTCTTATAGAAATTCCCTGACTTTTGCAAGATTTTATTCAAAATTTCTGACTTCCCTGACTTTCTCTGACCAATAAAATTCCCTGACTTTTCACTGGTTTCCAGGTTTTCTCTGACCTACGGCCACTGTATAAAATCTAAAAAATGGTTAAAGTAAGCTTTTCTTTTTGAAAAAGTGACCATACTGATATTTTATTTAAAAACTAAGTAGAAAGTGACCAAAATCACCTGCAAATGCTCCTAATGTTAAATCTTATTACAATATTGAATGTTTCATTCCTTGATACATTCTTCCATCTTCCCACCGAAATAAAGTAAAATATTCGAACCATTTTGGTGACTCGACATAAAATTTATTGATCTCGAATAGTGAAGAGCAGGTCCTCAAAGGAGAACTTTCAGATAAAGGTGGCCGCGAAGGTGAAGGTGGCATGATAAAGAAGAAGAAGAAAGAAGGGAAGGAGGAGGACATGGGTTACAAGATGTTAACCAGTTCGAATGTTCGGGCGGGCCAGTTCTAAAAAATTAGGACACATAAGGATCCAGGAACAGAGAGAAGGGCGAAGCAGGCGGTACAAAGAGGGAACAGAGGGGGATGATGGGGAGAAGCTTTTAGCCAGGCTAGATGGTGCCGCGATAACGACTGGGCGCACCAAAGTGCAGAGTGCGCTACTACTACATACATGTATTCTAAAACTGTATTCTCTCTATAGTAGAATGTTGCATACTATATTACTGTATAGTCAAATGTAGTGTACTTTATATGAATATATACTAACTTACACACACGTCGAAAATTTGTTCATTAACCGTTACAATATAAATTCGGTAAAAGTCGAACAGAGTTAAGTTTCGGTCAATTCTAACAGGAAAAATATAAGAATCTACTGAGCAATTTCACGTAGGATTCAGTTGTTGAAGAGTTTATCTACTTTATTGTATAATTATTAGCAAAATATCAATGTCTGACTTTAACCGAACTTCTTGTAACGGTTACTGAACAAATTTTTTCCATACGAATAGATTTTGCAAAAGTCCCTTAACTACGTAAGAATGATTTTTTTAATCCCCAATTCTTATGCAGGGTTATATATTTTTTACTCAATACAACAACAATATGTACATTATTTTTACTTCAAATGAAATTTCAAAATATGTCAAGGGTTTTTGTAAAAGTTTTGATAGATTTCTATTGACTTGAAAAGATAACAGATGTCAAGGAATTACAGAATTTTTACGGAATTGAACGAGATTTTTCTAGCTTTTTAGAAATTAAAAAAATGTTAGAATAAAAGAAATTACACTGTACAATTTCAAAGAATCTGAATTTTCAAGGGATTTTACCAGATTTGATGGAATTTTAAAGAATTTAATAGGATTTCAAAAGATTATACAATGTTCCAAGAATTTTAAGGGGTTTTAAGGGTTTAAGAATGATTATTCGTTATACAAAGAATTTTAAGGAATTTCAAGTGATTTTAAGGGATTTAAGAGATTCCGCGATATTCCAAAAAAATATACGGGATTTCATAAGATTTTAAAAGGAATTCTATAGGAAACACTGGTTGACAAGTTGAAAAGTATATCGAGCTAAAGTTAATGGTAAAGTGTAGCTAGAGGCAGTCTGAGGAAAGAATGGTTAGAATGTTTGAGATGCTAATTCAGTAGAGTGAATAACGCCTGAAACGAAAGATCTTGGATAATAATGGGCCCAATTGGAGAACTTTACATATTGACTCTATGAAGCTCTTCACCCAGGATGATTGTTAGAGGGATTGATCAGCGACCTGGGTTGGAGCAGTTGTGTGAAACGAAGTTTTTATTTAAATGAAAAACAGGGGGAAGGGATATGGCTTAAAGATTTAATAATATAATAATAATAATAATTCAGAAATATTCCCACGGATTGTAGAAATTTCAAGGTATCTCATAGTACAGTCGAACCTGGATTGAATGATCCTCCATTTTATGTTTCAGAGAATTGATACCACGCGGTGGGGATAGGTGAGAGGAACTTCGGGAGGATATGCGGTGCTTACTCAAGCGCCATAAAACAGAGAGAGAAACAAGAAAAAGAAAAAAAGGAGAAAGACAAAATACATTGAACCTCTTCTATAGCGCCGATTTTGGGGCTGACGGTGCGGGTGGGAACTAACTCATTATAGTTCGCTCGGCTTTTGTTTGTTCGAGTCTGAGTGCTCGCTTGAGTGACAACCGCACAGTAAACATAAATACTTGAATTAAGGAAGTGCCTGAATTTAAGTATGCAAACTATCTTGAATAAAGCACTAACTTTTCTTAAATGAGAAATCAGCATCTTTTTACTGGAATAAAGTAAAGTGTCCTCCTAAATTTCAATATTCAGTTCTAAAAGTAAATTGAAGGCAACCTGAAATAACCTGTAAGGCTTTCGTTACCTAAAATAAAGGAATATACCTTTCCTGAATTTCAGGTTCGTACTACCTTGCATGACGTTACAGAACGAAGGCGCTACTATACAGCTCGTGGCCATTTATTCTAGTCGCATCCTAGTCCAATACTCCATGTCGCGTTGGTCAGTGTCGGCAATGATACTATGTTTCCATCATTCGAGGAGTTTTCGTTTTACAGATTTAAAAAAGTGCTGCAGCAAAATCAGTTCCAGTTATCAGCCAATATTTGGATTATTAAACCCATCAAAGTAATTAAATTATTACAAAACATTTTTTCCACCGTAGGATAAACTTTCGCCAAACAGCATGTAAACTTTAACAGCGGGAAATTTTACATGAAACAAAATTTAACTTCAGTTTTTTCTGTGTGATGTATATTCAAATTTTGTTATATTTCGAAAAATGCAATGTTCCAAGCGTGTCTGAATATGTATTAAAAATTCGAATAAACGGCTGCAAATCCCAAATTAATACCAATTTAGAAGTACAGAATGAAAGATGGACGACTAACGAAACAAGCTAGGATACACTAGTGTATCCAGGTTAAGTAAATGGTAGCGTAACCAGAGGCAGACCGTGGCGACAAATAGGTAATAAGAAATGTATAATGAAGTGTGCCAGTGGAATGAAAGGTGCTTAAAACGAATGACCTTCGATATTAATGGATTTGATTGGAGAACTTTACATGGTGATTTTGGGAAGCTCTTCGCCTGGGATGATTGCTAGAGAGTTTGATCAGCAACCTGGTTCGGAGCAGTATTGCGAAACGAACGTGTTATTTTAATAAACAAGACGGAATTTCTAGATTAATCTAAAAATGTAGACCCTCCCCCCATTACTGCCTTTCTCACCAAGTGGGTCACGCTTACCCCAAAAGGAAAATGGCTTAATGGTATAATAAAAAATTTTTCAGTATAGACATTTATCAACTACTTAAATCGTTTTTGACATATTTGAAGTTGTAACGACTGCCAATTAAGCTTCCTCTGGAAGAAAAAAAAACAAAATAAAACAAATATTGATATACGGTAAGATCACCAGACAAAGATCCCGAGCACCCCGCGCAGCTCCTGTGGCACGGCACCAGTTCTCGGAAGGGCTATGGAAGCTATTGAAGGGTTTCACTCTACTACTTTTTTTAAAACATATTTTGCCTTAATTACTCAATGTATACCGTCATGTCCACATATAATGTATTTATTAACAATAAATCATAAGAGATTCTCTTCTGTTCAATTAATGAAAAGAAATAAATAAATTCAGTTCATTTTTTAGCATGCCAATAGTAATTATGCTAGAGTTCCAAGAAGAGGAAGGGAGTAATGTGGGGGAGAGAGTGCGAATTTTTATTTTGATTTAAAATTCCCGTCTTATTTATATTATTATTGTACTTTTCATAGCGCCTCTATTGAAACTTCGAGTTTCGATACCTGTAGAGCGGGTTGCAACACGATGTTGGCATCCCTAGGGTTGAAACATTTTGACTTCAAGTTTCGGCACGTGTAAAGCGGGCTGAAATACGGTGTTTGCATCCCTAGGTTTGAAACATTTTGTTTCAACTCAAGGGTATACACGTAGGTAGATACAAAGGTAAAGTCTACAGATACCTGAACTCGAATTTTCAATAGATTTGCTATGAAAAATAATATGCTCGTGTGAATGCAGCCCTCGCTTCGCTCCGGCAGCAAACTTCACACTCGTTGCAATCGCTGTGTTTTATCCCTTGTAATGCAACATACTATTTCGTACCTTTCACAGAAAAAACTGAGGTTTCCGTTGGTACCCATTTTTGGTTCCAAAGGAGCTGCAACAAAAATCAACCCCTCTTGCTGAAAAGGAACCCTAAACGATAAATAAGCTCTAAATGATTCCACACTTGGGGTTCTTAAGGATCTCAATTGTAATTTAGCCTATTTCTAAGAACCTATTTTCAGCTTTGCCCACTTGGATATTATGATTTGATAAATATAATTTGCAGGTTATGTAGCAAAGTTTTCAACATAAAGGCATATTCACATGCAAGAAACTTTTCTTCTCGAGTCATCGGTCGAGAACTGTGATTCGTTTCTTAACTTACCAGCCCTACTTTGCAAGCGTTTGGTTTGTGAATGCGTCTTAATGATCTTTTTAAGAGTGCTCTAACAGAACCCTTTTGTTTCTCTACAGGTATCTATTGGAGCTCAGGTTCTAAATGATAGCAACTTTTATCTGAGCCGCAATTTTAGTGAACCCCCAGTTGTTTCTGTGTTTCTGTTTTGGCATAACTCTGTAGCTCCATTAACGTCCATGTATTTTCTCATGCAATCTCTTGTGTTTCTAATGCTTCTTATGCCTTATCGAATTAGAGTCTCATTCAAACATCGTAACCATTCTTTACGTAGTCTGCCTCTGGGCACATTGCCTTTTACTTTACCTTGATACACTTGTTTCGTCAGTCGTCCATCTTTTATTCTCTCAACATGCCCAAACCATCTTAATGAATTTCTTTCACATACGTCAACTAGTGTTTCCTCTACATCGCATTCTTTGGAGATTAATTCATTACTCACATTGTCCATCAGCGTTTTATCGCACATTATGTGTAGGAATTTCATGCCAATCGCCTTAATTTTACTCGTATCGTTTTCTTGGTAGGTCCAGCTCTCGGTACCATACAGCAAATTCTGTATAAATTTAGAGTTCTATATTGCACTTTTAGCTTTAATTAATATATTTTTATCGAGATTTTTACTTCTGATAATGTTTCCTGCTCTACCGATAACCTTCTTTATTTGTGAAAAGGCTATCAAAACATACGTATTTATCAACTTGTTCTATTCTCTCATCGTGTAGGATAATGTTGCATATTGTTTTTTCAATCTCTCCTTCACACACCATAATTTTGGTTATATTTAAGTTTGTTTTGAGACCCATGTTGTTCATGCTTGTATTCAGTTTGTTCAACATATTCTTTGCAAGTCTTCGATTGACTCTTCCATATCAACATTATAATCTGCGAACGCTAACCCATGTACTCTCACTGTTTTGAGATTCACAACTTCTTTGTCGAAGAGGGCCATTCTAAGAAACTTGTCTATTTTTAGACACTATTTTACTTATCCATAAATATAATAATTAGTCACTAAATACTAACACATCCTTGTTTAACACCTTGTATAATATCAAACTAATCACTCAGTTTACCATTTACCCTTACACTCGCTCTTCTATCTGCATATTTTGTTTTTATTTCTCGTAGGAGCTATCAAATAGGACTTCCCGAATTTTACTTTTATCCAGTTTGTCAAAAGCTTTTTCTAGGTCAATAAATGCAGAGAAAACTTTTTTCTCTACTCTGAAACTTTTTTCTATAATCTGTCTTGGAATAAATATTTGATCTGTACAAAATACTTTTTTATTATAGGGTATTGAAAATAACAGAAGAAAAAATATGGGAAGTCCAAAGTCAATTTATTCCAGGAATTCCTGGTATAAATTCACTTTTGACTTCCCATATCTTTTCTTCTGTTATTTTCAATAACGAATAAGTATTTTTGAATATATTTTATTTACAGTACTCAATAAGCTGATACGTCAGTAAATAGTGCAGTTGTTTATATCTCCATTTCCTTTGTATATTGGTACGATAATCGCTTTGTTCCAGTCACCTGGATCATCTCCCATCTCGACACATAAATTTATCAATTCGCACAACCTGTCAGGTATATGCAGTCGCCAGCGTGTTTAAGTTTAAGTATTTTAGCGTTAATACTGTCTAAACCATCAGCCTTACTATTATTTAAGTACTTATAATGATAACCCTAACCTCAGAGGCATAGACTCTCTCAATTGGGTTTTCTAAATATCGGGTTCTATATCGCAGTTGTGTTGTCCTACACACAGTGGCGTACTTAGAATTTTATAAAGGGAGGGATTTGAAAAGCTGAACAGAAAGTACGCTACTACTTACAGGGGAAAATTGGGATATTTTAAGACATAAAATTGATAAAGGTTATATATATATATATGAATGTATGTATGTATGTATGTATATATACATATACACATGTATATATATCATAATTATTACATTATTCATATTACAAAATTCATTGTTAAAATTTTTACTTACATTAATATTACACTCGTACTATAATAATACATATATAGTACCGTAAGTGTGCAGTTAAGTAAATATGCCTGTACCGCCGTGAAGGGGGCGGGATAACCCCTCCCCCCCCCAGTTACCCCACTAGTTCTATAGCTTCACCTCCTAAATATTCCTTAAGAGTCTCTCAAAGCTTCTAGTTAGTATCCCGTCTGTCTGATATAGCATTTCACTCTTGCTATTTCTCATGCCGTCTAAGTTTGTACATTCAACACCCTTCATGTTAATCAATACCCATTCACAAAAAGGTTTCTTACTTCCTTCAAAGTTGTTTTGTATTTTATTCTCTTCTTCTGTTTTGATTTTATATTTACTTCCCTTGATTAGCACATTTACTTTCCTCTTTTCTTGTCTTGTTTGATACATTGATTCATGAATACTTGATTGGTAAAAAATGTCCCTCTAAGTTTTTGGTACTCGAATGCTTCATTTTTGGATTCGAGTAACTTTTGAATATATCGAAAAAAAATTATTGTTACGAGACTTAGATCAAGACGTCAGGACAGTCTATATCACTCTGAAGTTACGGCTCAAATAAAAGTTGGTATCATTTAGAACTTGAGCTCCAATATATATCTGAAGGGAGCCAAAAGGATTCGTTTAGAGCGCTCTTGAAAAGAACATGAAGACGAATTCACAAACTAAACGCTTGCAAAGTAGGGCTGATAAGTTAGGAATCGATTTACTTCTTCGCTTGGGGTGATTGCTAGAGAGATTGATCAGCAACCTGGGTCGGAGCAGTGTTGCGGAACGAACGTTTTATTTACTTAAATAGCACGAGAATTCTGGATCAATTTGAAAAATCTCTATCCCTTCCACACACTACTCCTTTCCCCTACCGAGAGAGTCACATCTACCCCGAAAGGGAAATGGCTTAATGGTGTAATAATAATAATACCGATGACATCAGGCGAAAAAATGATTGTATATGAATATGCCTTTATGTTGACAACTTTGCTACATAACCTGCAAATGATATTTATCAAGTCATTATATCTATTTTAATTGCGGTATTATTTTGTAATTTAATTATCTTCATGAAGTTATGTCCATCAGAGTTCCATTAAATGTGTGTTTTAAAGTTAAAATTACGTTATTAATTAAACAAAATGTCGAAGCAGGAAAAGAGAAAAATAGGTTCGAAATATGCTCATTGACAATTGATATCCTTTAGAACCCCAAGTGTATCATTTAGAGATCATTTATTGTTTTGGGTTCCTTTTCAGCAAGTGGTGTTCATTTTTGTTGCAACTGCGCTTTCTCATTTCCCTACGGGCATGAAGCATGAACCTAAGTATTTTATTCAGCGGTCAATATGAGATTTTCTTGAATGAAATTTCAACCAATCTTCTAACAGGTTTGATCCAATATCATTCTGCGATTTTCTTGAAGTTATTATCTGAGGAACTTTAATAAAAATATATTTTTTATGGACTCACATTTGCAGATATCTGATTCTGTAACTTCCTTCAGATCCAGAGTCTGCTACAAAATTATAAATATTTTAAAAGTCGTAAATAGAGATTAACTCTGCGAAGGTAATTATTCTAATAAAAATATATTTTACCTCCACTCTGACGAGACGATATTTTCGTAGTATAGTCTTATAATCTCTTATAGTCCCAGGCAAGAAGTGCCATCGAACTCCCAAAAAGTTCCAAATTACAGTTCACACACGAACCGGAATTCGAAAAAAAGTATTTGAATCATAAACAATATATTTTTGACCAACAAAAATCTGCATATTTTATACTGCGTAATAATAAAATTTGTAATTATAAACCGCGCAATTGTCGTCTTTTGTCCAGACACGCGACAACCTAAAAAATAAAACAAAACAAAATTATATTAAACTCACATTATAAATGAAAATAGTGTAAACAATAATTAAATTATGTAAACTGAACTTTTTGTTAACCAAATTAGTTATGGGATGCAATAAATAATTTTCAATGTACATTATTTGTCAATTAATAATTACATACATAATAATTTATTTCATGGAGAAATCCGAAGCTTTGTATTATCTTCAAATTTGATAAAAATGCTGCCGACAGTTGACAACTACTTTGGAGTTATGAATTTGTTGTAATTATCAATGAAATAATCAACGTATATAGTTATCAACTTTTTACAGGGTTTTTATCCATTTTTTTAATAAAAAAAACCTTGTGACTTTTCTTTGTTATAATATTACAATGA
>NC_046660.1:83408454-83411868 GCF_010883055.1 Belonocnema kinseyi
CCTTTTGTTTTCGATCAACTAAATCTAAACTATGCATCCCTGTTTCACGATGGCACGAGTATGTGATCCCAGCTAACACAGCTTAATAAATTTGAAGGGCATAGTCGTAAGTTCTAGAAATCGGTGAGACACACACGTGTACCCATTCCTGGTAATCCCGTTTTCTAAGTGATCCACGAACAACCATAAACTTTAGTGGTCGATATACGTAAGTACACAACTCTTTTAGTCTTCTTATAGAAACTTAGGAAAAGCAGAGCCATTAGACATTAAACATTAGAGAAAGTACCGTAAGTCACATTTTTTGCTACTTAGGATTGCAGACATTTTCAAGCGAAATCTATCTTTTGTTCCTGGAGCAAAAAACTTGAAATGTGAGACTCAAGATCACTGAGCTATTTGAGAATATCGTCAAGTCCTCGAGATCTCCTGAAGTTCTACTTCTGGCTACCTGAGAGGTCGAGAAGCCATGAGATCATAAAAGCTGGCGCCAAGTCTCAAGACACATGCATTTAAACAGCTTAAGATAGCACCAGACGTGGTCCTACCTTCTTCAATTTTGACGATACTTGTTCAAAAGATACACGTGAAATAAGACCCGTCAATGATTTCATGATTGATTTTTAACTCTCTTCATAAAATTAGATAAAACTCTGGGATTTAAAAAAAAATACTACATTCAAAAAATATAGATATTAAACAAAAGTTGTAAATATATACATCTTATCAGATTACTTTAGATTGTAGAACTTTCCCAAACTTGACTGACTGAAAATTGAATGACGTTTATTTGGGTGCGAAAATCTCCCGAAAATCAAAACATTGCGGGTACTGGGTAGCCGGTAGAGGTAGAACCTTGGGAATTTGTACGGCAGAGCCTATTTACCTAGGCTTCGTTCCAGAGCCACCCTCATTAGCGTGGCTTATATCAATGATTTTCCGCTCTATTCCGAGAAACTACCAAGCTCCACTTTTCTGGTGGTGATTCCCGAACCAAACGAAAAATTGAGTTTATTAAATCACGTAACAAATCGCAATTTCCCAGGAAAGTTCTCTAAACGCATTTAGAAACTGGAGCATAAAGATAATAATCAATATAAGAGTAGAGCCCCAAAACTAAAAACTTTCTTGATGATGTATTTTGTCGAACAAAGTACAAAAGTATGGTTCCATTGTTTTAGAGGAATTTAATCCAGTGGTAGGGCGAAAAAGAGAAAAACCTGAGCAAACTCAATAGAAGAAGGTAGGTCGACCCCTGGAAGGATTAAGATCCTCTTCCGCCCTCTGGCGCCTCAGAAGGCCGATTGACCTTCATGTTCTCAACTGTGGAGGCCACGGTAGCCCAAAGGCGTCCCATCTACCATCTTTGAGCAGCTTAAGCAGCTTCGGAATCCCCTTCCTCCAACTCTAGCCTACTTAAAAAAAGCAGCCCGATCTGAATTTTAGCGCTTGCTCACTTGTCGTCATTAAGAACCTAATTTTACTCATGAAAATCCTCTATATATCATATAACTCTTCAAAATAAACTATGTTTAATTTTCCTTGTAAGTCCAACAGTATATTGTATATTTTTAAACAGTGCGGGAAGACTTTTGAATTTGATTCTTCAGTATAAAATCATCGGGTAATACCGTAAAATACAGCAATACGGTTCACATGATATCAAACACATTACTGAAAGGTCTTTCATCGCCGAAGATAAAGTAAAAGAAGAAAACGGCTCGCTTGACTTGTCAAAGTTCATCTGCTATGAATTCATCCGAGCAGGTATGGTGCCAGGAGCTAATCCGTGTTTCGGTGTGGAGCGTATATTTTTGAAAGATCCAGGGATCTGGGCTTGGTCAAGCATAGGAACAGACTGCGCTTTTTGTATCGAGAGATTCTTTAGACACTCTTTTTTATATTTGGTGTCACTGATCGCAGTACAGAATATATATACAATATACATTCTTTGTATCAAAATAATTTCAGATACAGCTGATATTCTCCTGATCCTTTCAATTAGACTGACTATTCGTTTTCAATCTCTGGATCTGGAGAATAGTTGAACATTGTTTTGCAGTCATTAAAGAAGGTAATTAAACAACGCCTGGGTTTAAAATTTTGCTTACTGTATACATGCTTAAGCATTACAAGCTTTGGATGTAATTAGAACATTTGTTTAAAGCAATGTTCTAGAAATTAATGTCTTCTACTCGAGCCATAGTTTGGTTCGAAGTTTCAGGACCCAATCACATGCCTGGTTGATTCTACAGTGAGTTTTCACTCCATTTCCTCAGGGTATAGGATATACCTGTAGAGTGTACAATATACGTGTACATGTATAGAATTGTATATGTATGTACTTACAATGTACATGGCGGTGGAAATGTTGGCGTCTTTGTGCATAAGCTGACTGTTATACGATGTGCTTAGGGCGTTGGATGTGAAGATGCATATATACGTCAACGGTATGTGCGAGAAGGTTAGTGTCCAGAGGGTGCTGTTCAAGAGGAGTTCCTCTTAAGCGGCTCAACGCGTAGGAGCGTGTATACCGGCGAAAAGCCGACAAAGCTATCAGCGCCGAATGCACATCCGAGCAGATGCTCTCTTTCCAGCCTCTCTTAGGCCTCACTTGAGCTTCCAAGCCATGTGAACCGAGCTGGCATCTCCTTGCAAATGTAACTTGTTACACTATTGTATATAGCTATATTGAGCATTATATCTTCTTTAGAAAAAGTATCCACTCTCTGAAAAACCGTGAACCATAAACTTAACGAGCTTAAAAGATATAGGTAAAGTTCGAGCTATCTAAGGGAAAATATGGCAAGAAACCATCTGAAAAGTGAAAATGAATCTGTTTGTGATAAAAAAGGGTGGATGTCTTCATCGTAAAAAGTGACCATTTCAGGGCATGAGACCTGGAAAAACAACCTTGAGTGGTACTAAAAAGCACCACTTGCGGCATCCCGGAGTCATTCGTTTCACAATTAAACTAACTGCATGAATTTGTCCTATACCAAGGTAGAAAACCTCCAGTCTAAAGTAATCCCTGCAGGAAATGATATAAAAAGAAATAGTTTTAGTTTTTTATAGTATTGATATCTCTTGAATGATATATTAAATGAATTCGTAAAATTTAGAAAGAAATCTACTTAATTTACAAGTAGTAATGCTATATTAATGTTAAGGTGAACAAGTTGTGATTTACAGACATATTATTGAAAGTAATTAATGAAGATTTTATTTCATAAATTCTAACCTACTGAGGAAAACTTTACGTAAGTGACATTCTCGTTAAAGGCAACTTTACCATTTCCAGATATAAGAAAGTAAACTATAGTCGCAATGACACTTACGTAAGTTCTTCCTCAGTACACGATATAGAGTTAAAAATATTTGTTTGTACAAAAAAAAAATACTTTTTCTGATTCG
>NC_046660.1:83411968-83426080 GCF_010883055.1 Belonocnema kinseyi
CCCTAATTTCCATATCACAGACGGATTCCTTTCAATCAATAGAGAATATAGATGTGACCATCGAGTGCTCTTGAAACCTCTTAGAAGTTATATTCAAACTCTTTCAGTCAACGTCTAGAAAATTTGAGTGTACTCTTTCAAAGTTTCAACACTCCGGCAATGTTGATTGAATATAATATTTATAAGATTGGATGATTAATTATTCGATTATCTTATAGGGAATAAAATTTGCACATGACCGGATTAGAGCACTAAACTTTGTATATACTAAAAAAAAAACTTATGCGATTCTTAAAAAACTGAATCACTGAAATATAGCAATCGGAATATTTGCAATAGAAAGTCAGATCAGGCATGGTAATATTTTTTAAATTACTTAATTATTTACTTTATTACTTTAATTTACTTAAAAGTAACAGTCTAATTTTGGAAAAACAGAATGTAATTTTATACAATACATGGTTTGTATGCCGAATTATGAGAAAAATTAAGGTTTTCCGTACATATGGTTTGTATTATATTTGTATTAAACAGAAAGAAATAGAAGTTCTTAGCGTTTAACCATACATAAATTAAGAATTTAGTATAACCCGTGTAGAAATTGCCCAACTTATTCCCGAGTTCCAATGTGGGCCCGATTGCATTTTCCACATGTGTCCGCAAGGGGGATGATGGTGTGGCTCGCGTCAGAACCACGTCGGGTCGAGTTAGATTAAATAAGATTATGTCAAGTTTTCTGTTATCGTCGTGATATTGTTTTTCTTTCATAGAACTTAAAATGCCAAAAGTAAAAAGTAGATCGCGAGTTCGGAATCACAGAATTGTTGGTGAGATTTCTTGTATCCGCAATGAAGGCAAAGGTAAGCTTTAATTCGCTAGAATCAACATCAAAATTCATTTTTAGCTTCTAATGATTTCCAGCAATGTATTCGAGAAAGCGTCGTTATTTTGAGCGCATTTAATATTTATGTGAATAAAAAACTGTTTTCCAGATTTTTAGAATTTTATATTTTGTTGCTGATATTATGAAAATAGAGATTACCTTGTACTAAATGTTTGAATTTCCGGCTTTGGAAAATTAAAGATTAAATGCTTTTTATATTTTCTCGAACATAACCTTACTTTTTAATTCTCACTCCACGCGCCCCATGTACATTAGTCAAATAAAAATTTCCAAAAGAATATAAGGAAAATGCTAAAATATTTATAATTAAAATTCATTTATATGTAAGAGCATGTGTTCGTACGCACGCGCGCGCGTGTGTATGTGTGCGATAGCTCTAAATTTGAGAATTATTTGTCAAAGCATAATAATTTTTTCGAAATGCAAATGCTTATCGATAAATTCAAGCCATACAAATAGATAATGTGATGTAGAATATTGAAAATAAGATATAATGTATAATGATATCTAATGTAGAATATTGAAAAATTGAAGTTTTGTAAAATACAAAGCTGAAAAAATATTAATATAAAAACTTTTCAAATTTTACTAATTATAGAAATAAAAAAATAAAGGGGCCATACCTGGGCTAGAACGGGCCCCCATTTTAGATGCCCAGATATGGGCCCTGTCGAGTAGGGCGTTTCATTTACGGTCTGGCTCTAGACAGGTTACTTTATCGGGCACACATTTTTCCTGATCGGGGCCCGATCGGTGCCCCATTAAAATTTCTGTGCGGGAAGAATAGGGAAAAAATACCCAGCGACGCATTATCATGGTGAAAATTTCGTACGCATGAAATATTGTCTTTATGTTAGGAAAGGGATTCTGCTGGCAACTTTCTTGGAACCAGAAAATTTAATATCAAAGAGTATTGCTTTGATAGTTTCTGCTAAAATTATCCATGTAAATAACTCTATGAAATTACCTAGTTTTTAACATATATTAATCCTTATAAGGATATATAGAAACGCCAAGAACTTTTATTCCCTATCATAAAAATTTAAATTGCAACAGTGACGTAATAAAACTTATATATTTAAAAAAATGTTTATTTTAACCAATTGAACACGCTTAAATAAAAAAATATTTATCACTTAAACAATTGCATAAAAAAAATTTCAAAAAATAAGGGAACACCCCGCGTAGAAATTGCCCTATTTTTCTCCATTTAAAAAGTGGCGCTGACAAGGCCCAGACCAGTTTTTCTTTTTTCAATTAAAATAATTAAATTATGATGGGGCACAAATGGAGCATTAAGATATAAATATCTGTAATTCATTATTAACACACTGTTGTTGCTCCGAATTGAAAATATTACAATGACTTCCATATATGAATAATAAATCCAAAAAAATGTTACGGAGTTTTACGGAGGTTTGTCCCAAGTCGAGAATTCACGAGGGATACTCTGTTATGCCACACATCTGCCATATCGCGCTCGTCAAGGAATGTTTGATCAACCTAACCTAGTTTGAATATTAGGTGAAGTTATGTGTATCGATGATGAAAGTATCATTTTTAGTAAATAGTTTTTTACAACTATTTCGTACGCTGACGGCTGAAACATAATTGATAAGAAAAGAAAAGATACTCTACTATCGACGAGAAAACCATAGCCATCTGCCTTTGAAGCTTAACAAGTCAGCAAAAAAAAATTCTAGCGCAATAAAAAAATAGTCCTATGAAAGCTGAAAGTGTTCTACGTAAATGAGCTTGAATTCCTTTATGTAAAAGAAAATTTTTTGTGCCTGGCAGATTGAAAAATGTAAAAAAAAGTAAGCATTTTCGGGTACATTTAAGAACAGTCAAGTTTAGAGCATTATTTCTTATTTCTTATAATTCTAATAAATATAGGTCGAATCTAGTTCGAATTCGTGTGAAGAAACATCCTGCAAGACAAGAACTTAATTTATTTTCATTATGTTAATAAAAATAAAAATTTATGTATATTTTAAAAAATTGTACCCGCCAAGAATAATTTGAAATCTATTATTAGATTAAAATTTTTTTAGATTAAAAAACATTTTTTCCTTTTATCCATCTAAAAAGGAAAAGACAAAAATTCGTTTTCCCTTTGGACAAAAATAAAAAAGAGGAAAGAGAAATGTGAAGGCAACCAACCAAATCCCCTCCTTTCTTTTTTTTATTTCTTTCGTCTTTTTATTTTTATCAATATCATATCACAATAAAAAAACATTCGTTTTTAGGGGAAAAAAGGAAAAATTTTTTTTATAATTGCAATGGGAACACTTTATGGCGGTTGTCCAAATCAGGTGTTAGATTCTTGGTTTTATTTTCAGGAATTCTTCACATTAACTTGATTACTGGATGTGAAAAAGTATTTTAAATTTGATTTTAATCTCATTTAAATTTCCTAAAGTTTAGGTTTCAACCTATGCAATTGGTATTGTTGTATGGCCCTTGACATGCCGAGCACTGGGGTTTCCCCCACCTATCATGAAATACCTCATTTCATGTGTTTAACGGTAACGACAAAATATATATTCCTTTACGATTAAGCAAATGCTTAAATTAATAAAGACAATAAGTTAATAAATCGCATTGCCTGGATTCGTTTGTGCTAAGAAATAATTGCAAACGAAAACTTTTGGCTCTCTACAGGTATATCTAATGGAGCTCAAGTTCTAAACGATACCAACTTTTCGAATAACGGCTGTAAATAATTGAGGAGTTTATTTATTTTTGAGTTAGGCTTTATCTGGCTCCTGATTAAGATGAAAGGACCAAACATTTCTATTCAGGAACTGATCGGACATAAGTCACTATGCCCCAGATGAACTTTCTGAAGATGGAGCTGCATTATATATAATGCAGTGTCAACTTTCTAAGCTTGTACTCTTTAAATTATACTTTATTAAACACGCGAATAGCTGCCCCAACAGCATGTAACAGCAAACGAAAAGTTTCCATGTAGGGAAATATTTTGGCGTTGGCCTGGCCCAGAACCGACCGTCTGGTTTCCAGTTTTGGCGCTGATCAAACGGTCAGGCCTAGGTCTGGCCAAAAGCATGACATTTTTTTCTGGCTAGCCCCAGGCCAGACCGTCTCGTCAGCAGCTAGGTCCCGTACAGAAATCTAAATGTGCGGCTGGTAAGGTACTGTCCAGTTTTTCCTACTTCTGGTGAGGGCCTCGTCGGGTAAACTAGCAAGGCGGTTAAGGCTTTCCGTTAAGGCTTCTTAAAATTATAATAATAATTAACAAAGTCTACTTTCACAATGAAGAATTTACTTTATTTACAATTATACAACTGAAAATATAGATTAGATTAGAATTCTTCAGTTTTTGACTCCTAATTACTTACGAAGTTTCTTAACATGTATACTCGAGCCAGTTATAGACTGTTTTTCTGTTTTTATCCGTCATGTCTCAGTGTACAAAATATTAATAAAAAACGATTTAATGAAAATATTGATAACACGGATATACACATAAAGCTGGCTCCGTTCGGGGCCAGACCGAGCCACATCAGGCCCAGATTGGGAGTCCTGATCGGAGCCAGATCGCCGATAAAGCACAAGCCCAGGCAGAGGCCAGGTCGGGAAACCCGAGCAGTCTCATTATCATCCATTTATGAAGTTCGTGAATGCAATTCGAAACTAGTGCATGGTCCTCTCGCCTTTCGACGGCCACCTCAATCTTTAGAATTTGAAAAAAAAAGTTTCAATGTTGCTTTCAGCCACCGTACTTTCATATTTAGCACAAATAACAGCTGAAAAGACATTATATATAAGGATACTACCATTTTAAGTTAAAATTAAAGTAGTACGGGCACGTGAAGAACAGGTTTCAGTAAAAAATTGTTTAATTATACTTTTAATACACTTAATATTATTCAAGATGGTACCAGTTTTCAGGAAATGGTTTTTTAATGAAAAAATGTTAAATAAGCAGAAAAATTTTATTTAAAAATTTTCATTCCTTGCAAACAATTTTTTCTTTCATAGCACTTCTTATGAAATTACAAAAAATACTTTTTCTGTAAAAGAATTCAATTTTCTGTCAATTGTTTTACATCTTGACATATTCGAAAAGGTAGTTGTGTATCATCTTTTTTTCAGAAAATTAAGCTATCACTTCATAGGATCGTTTTCTTTTTATAAATTTTCTAAGAAGCAATATAGACAAAAATACTTTCACAATAAATAAAAATTTATAAATAACATATTTCTGGTTATTTAAGATATTACTTTCAGAATATGCATTTAATTAATTTTTATTTTCATTAGGATTCATTAACTTCAGTCAAATGGAAATTTGTATAAGTTGAAATGATATTATTTATAATAAACAAGAAAAATAATATTGTTTAGCATTTTAAAATGCACGCAAATAGCATCCAATTTGATGCCGAGTGTCACGCATACGCAGTTGAGTGAGGAGCTATATGGTTGAAAGCACTGCTCAATTAGTATTTTGATTCTACTACTTAATTCCGAAATTCATGTTATGAAAAGGTGTCCTTAATGTATTTTTATAATGAATTTATTGTTAAAATAGAATAAAAGTTTTATTTTGACTTCTGCAATTTTAAATATACTAACTTTATCGGAAACTCCGTTGATGTCAGCAGTAAATCGGTTTCCTAGAGATTGATTTTCCAAATTCATAAATTGAACGGGTTGAACAATATTAACTCCCAAAACACTCACATTGCCATCTATTATCATTTCATTACATTTATTTAAAAAAGACAATTTAATTGATTATTAATTTATTTGATGTTAGATTTTAATAATCCGCAAAACATAATTACTTACATTTATTTTCATCACTCAGGTTTCGAGGTATACTGGCTAGTACTGGATTACTCCGAACACGTGGCGTACTCACCTTAGGCAATAGGCATTTTCATTAATTGATAGAATACTATGGACTAATATTAGAATTTCCCTGCACCATCAGAAAACAGTAAGCAGCATTAGTTCTTCGAGTACATGGAGATGGCGTTTCAGTAGGAAATCGATCTGGGTCAAGTATGGGCCACAGAGTTCTACCGATCAGGACCAGATCAGGAATCCCAATCTGAGCCAGATCGGTATAACGTTCGAAATCGGGCGATTTCTGCACATCTGAAATTATGTAACCAAAATTGGTATGTATATTTAAATATTCTTACTAAAATAGTTGTATACAAATCGTTTTATTCCTGTTATAGGATCTCGTAGGAAGCTCTAGATATAGTCCAGATAAAACATCCCGTGCAGAAATCGCCCGATTTCAAACGTAATACCGATCTGGCCCCAATAGGATTTCCCGATCTGGCCCTGATCGGTAGAACTCTGTGGCCTATACCTGGGCCCGACCGGGCTAAACCGATTCCCTACTGAAATGCCATCCCCATGCGCTCTCAGAACTAGTGCTGCTTGATTTTTTCTGATAGTGCAGTGAAATTTGTAAACATACTACTCGTTTATAATATTCTATCAATAATTAAAAATGCATAAGGCGATTAAGCCACGTCTTCGCAGGCACCAAACACCAGTATACCTCGAAACCTGCGCGAGGAAGATGAGAGTAAATAATTACGCTGAATTATATTAAAACCTAACCTCAAATAAATTAATAATTAATTTAATTTTTTCAGGCAAAATTATTATATTTGCCATTAGATGAGTCAAATATTATTATACAATGAAATTTATCAAGATCTTTTGTTTTCAATTATTATTTAAGATTTATTGTATAGAGTTAGAATTATCAAATCTATTGACAAGAAATGGATTACAGTATGCACAAAATTTTAATTTTTTAGATTATGAGAATAAAATATGTGATACAATCGATTATGTTATTGAAACTTTGATTCTGTATTAATAATAAGTTCATTACAGAAATACATTAAGGACAAATTTTCAAAACATGAATTTCAGAATCGAGTAGTACAATTGAGTACAATCAAAATGCAAACTGCCAATTGTGTCAAAATTAACTAATAATAATACAAATTAATTAAATGCATATTCTGTAAATATGGCCTATATTGCTTCTTAACAGACTTGAAAAAATAAAACGATATAATAAATGACAGCTCAATGTTTTGGCGAAAACATTATGTACGACCACCTTCTCGAATTTTTCAAGAAGTAATGCAACTGACAGAAAATTGAATTTATTTACAGTAAAATGTTAATAAATCATAAATTATAGGTTATTTCCAGATGATTTTCTTTGGAAGCATTCGAAAATGTCAAGTTGTAGGGAATATTTTTGCGGAAAAAATTTTTCTAATGTGTTTAGAAGTTTCATATCAAAAATGTTTTCCTCAAGAAATTAAAATTGTTCATTAAAATATTTCTGGTTATCATCCATTTTTTCATAAAAACAAACCTTTTCCTCGAAACTGATACCATCTACAATAATCTTACGTTTCTCAAAAGTATAATTCCATTTTGTAGTCTGAAACCTCTTATTTTCGTGCCTGCAGTACTTTAATTTTAAGTTAAAATAACTAAAATGGACATTCAAAATATTAAGGTGGACTTCGAAAGGAGAGGACTATTCGATAGTTTCGAGTTTACTTATATTAAATCTCCATTCGTGAAATTCACGAATGTATTATAATGAGACTGATCGTGTATCGATCGGGCACTGATAGGGCACCGATCGGGTTTTTCGATCGGGTGACCCGACCTGACTCGCATCGGGGCCAGATCGAGATTTTAACACGGGATCTTTAAAGAACTAGTAAGGCCCTCCCTATTTTCCCCGATCAGTGCCCAATCAGAAATAAGGAAAACTAGATAAGGCTCTTCCAACTTCCGATCGCAATTTCTACATCGGATGTAGACTTCTTTGGAAGACTTAATGATTAAGTATTTTAATTGATATAGATTCTATTTTCCATAAGAACAAAACAGAGATCAGATATTGATCCACGTATTACGTATTTTCCCATTAAATATCAGCGAATATATTTTTATTTTTACTAATTGTTTAATGTTAAACCAAAGTTTTGGCTGATTTAACCAAATCTTTGGGTAATTCAATTTAATGTTTTGGTAGATCAAATAATCTTATTTTGTAGATTTATTCAACATTTTATTAAATAAAAGCCGCAAGCAAATATTTGTATATGTGTATATCTACTTCATCAGCCTACTTATTAATTAAAAGTATAGTTTCTTCTACATTAACAAATTTTTGTTAGAATAAGAAAGAGAGTATGTGCTTTAAGACAAAAAAAGCTTAAATCGCGTCTCTTTAATCGAAAAAATGAACTGAATTGAAGGCTCGGAAAGCGGAACCGAACGAGAGCTCGAGCAGTAGCCAGGAGTGGGGATGACGCGCAGAAAACGCGACGAAGGAGAGACGAACTCCATTCTCTCTTTCGAACAATATCATTATGTTAACATAGAAAAAATTGTAGTTACAAATTGTTTATTTTTAAACCTTAATTTAATCCTATGTTTGCTTAAAACAAGAAATCTTTTTCTTAATTTTGAAACACAGTAAATCTGAAGGTATCGTTTTTGAAGCAACGGAATTAAATTGATATACTATAATCTTTTTCAACATAAAGAAACAAAAAGGACACATTTCTGTATCATTCTGTGATTTTTATGCACTTTTAAATGAAAATTCATTTTGAAAATCCTTGTTATCCTATTCTTTATACACGTTAAAATAGTATTTTTATTCACTTCACATGTATTTAATTTTTTTATTTAGCATGATTTTAAGAAAAATAATTCACCTATACAAAGTAAAAAAACTCAATCAAAGGAAAGTCGCAGGTGCATTATACAAATCTGTAAACTGGAATGAATGATTAACGTGGCAATGAAAACGAGCTCATTGATCAATTCTCATGTTTTAATTTTATAATATACAATGTACATAAAATATAATGCACGAAAGTGGAAAAAAATTTTAATAAATGCACATCAAAATCACAGGGAAAAATCGGGGTTCGGTAATTTTGTGGCTCAGATACAAGTGGCATCCTTTAGATTCTAAAATTTAGACTTTTGGTCCATATTATCTTCGTTTTAAGAATCACTGATCTCTATAGGTTTAGTTTCTTTATTATATTTTTCCAAGCGGATTATTATTAAATCTGTATTATAACGTAACAGGTGCATCATTACATGTAAAATCTTCGAAAAGAGTTAATTGCGTCAAGGCAGACGATATGTTCTGCACAAAAATTCTCTATTAGAACTCATACTTTGGGTTCCTTTTTGTTGCAGATCTCTTGAAATAAAAAATGTATTCTAATAGAAACGCCATTTTTTCTGTGATTCATTCAGATTTTTCTAAAAGTGCAAATCCGATACTCTTAACGCCAAACTTTTTTCTGTAAAAGTGATACCCCATATACGTACAAAAGAAAACACGTATTATTGTCATCTTGACTCCGATTTCAGAGTACCCTCTACTGCAATAAAAACTACCTTTAGGATTAGGTGGTAAAATTTATACCTATACAAAATTTTATGGTTAATATCTTAACTCATTGTCGTATTCTTTTATTTCAATGCGAAAAAATCCAACTTTACCCGAATGAAAGTTATATTATTTGCTGTGTTCATAACTTCAACTTGAACTCATAATTTTTCCCCATTATTCTATATTTTTAATTTATATATCCTTTCCTAAATATGTCTACCCTTAATACAACATTTAAATCCACCAACGCACCCTATCTTCACCACAGAACCAAGACCCTAATTACAAGAATAAAAGCATCCCCCAGTCATTGAACAAACATCAGAACAAAAATTGCAATTCTGGGTTTTGTAGTTAAACAGAGGCCTTTGCCTCACAAATCAGCGGGCGTTAGCGGGGGGGAAAACCCGTCCATGGAGGTGGGAGTGCCGGGTGGTGGTTGCCGTGGCACTGGTGGTGCTGAAGTAGGTTTATCTGGAGGTGGAGGTAGAATCGATTAGGGTGTCGGCCATTTTGTTAGCGGATCTCCCCACGGATCCAATGGGGTTTCGTGGAGGCGTGGAGTTACTGGCTGCTCTCGCCGACGATGGAATAGTTGTGCACGAGGGATGTGAAACAAGGAGAAGGGATATCAGGAAAGTGGGGATCAACGGTTAGGATGGGTGTGCTTGCCGCCAGCCTAACCGTGGAAAACCTAACCGGCAGTCAGTGCCTCTCAGGGCCCCGCGCCATCAGCTTCGTTGGGGTAGCTCGTTTTCTCTCTCCTCTCTCCACTCCTCTCTTTCACCCTTCAAAAAAGTGCTAAAAAAGTGACCACCCCCGCCGAAACAACCCCTCGCCTAGAGCTTACGGAAAAAAGTATTAGAACAAAACGAGGAGCAGAAGAGAGGATAGATTGAGGAAAGGAGGGAAATAAGTATAGAATAAGGGATTTTGAGAGAAAGCACCTCGGCTGGTTCGAGGAGTCATCAATATTTTAAAGTTTTTGGGGATTGTCTCACTTAAACTTTAAAGGAGGAAGAGGACCAAGAAGAGGAAGAAAAGAATAAAGAAAATAAAGCAATGTTGAAAAGGATATTTTGAGGAAAAATTGGATAACTAATTAAAGAAGACAGATAACAGAGGTGAAAAGTAAATCTTTAAGTGAAGGATAAAAAAGTGCAAATCGGATTTAAGGATCAGTGTTTCTGAAAATTCTGAAAACTAACATAAGTGATAATTTTTTTAAAAAGTGACTTAATATGGCATTTTTTGGTGATATTTTGGATATGGCTCATCATCAGGCAGTGGTTGTGAGTTTGCGGATGAACATTGCGTGAAAATAGGTTTCGAAAGTGGGAATCGTCTGGTGAGAATTCACTGGAGGGGGGATTTGAGGACGGGAGTGATAGAGGTGAACGGGAAATATAATCGAAAAGTGACGGAATTTAAGAAATTTGGGGGTCGTTTTATCGACGTTAAAAGAAAAACGGTCAAAATTGCTCGAAAACCAGCGTGCGACGTACGCAGGGCCGAAAGAGCTGCCGAAATAGGGGGTCCAAGCGTGATGCAGAGACCGGGCACTGGCGGAGGGCCCGGGCCACTAGTCCTTCAGGGCCCTCCGAGGTCCCTGAAGATTTCACCTGTTAATCTCAAAGATGAACCTAACGATCCTCTCACGCAAAGTATGTACCATTTTTTTTTCTTTGAATGATATCTTTCAATTGATTTTTTTGACAATCACATGGTGTTTTTAATGAAATTTTGATGAGTGAAAAGGAAAACTGCAGAAAATCTATCCCAAGCAGTGGGGTAGCCAGGAGGAACTTTGGGGGACTCAAGCCCCCCCCCCCCCCTGAAACTAAGTTTTTTCATTATTCAATTACCTTTTCACCCACTCTTTGTCTATGCATAAACCCGAAGCCCCTCCGAAAAACTTAACCCCCCCCCCCCCCCCCTCCAAAAAATCCTTCCTACGACGCTGATCCCAAGCAAGTTCTGTTACCAATGTTGATTTTAGAAGATTTTACTATAATTCTTCGGTGCATAGTAGCCTATCAGTCGTAGCGTGCCCCTATTATTTTGTTTGTTCGTAATAGTTCTTGAAATTATTGTAAAACTAATAATTATATTTATAGGTGAAAATGCAATGAAAACTAAAATAATCATGTAAATCAGTTCCTGAATATATATTACTGATCAATGATATCAAAATGACACTCTTTTTGCTATGTAATATACCCTGCAAGTAAAATAATTTCTTAAATCGTAATTTAATTTATAACTGCTGATTTCAATGAAAGCAATAAAAATTTTTGCGGATTTCCTACATTGAATCTAACCTATTGACAAAACCCGTGGACTGGATTCGAAATCACTTCGAAATGTCTGTTCAGAAAAATATAATTCACATGTCAACACACCTCATGTTAAATTTGGTATCACTTGTATGCCTCATGTCAAATCAATTTTATTTTGAAACACCTTATTGGTAAAGTCAAATTTCAAATTAAAAAAAAGAGCTTGAAGTTTTAGAATTAAACATTCGTATTAAAAAAACACTGACGATGAAAGCCGTCGCAACGGAAAAACCTATTAACAGGTGCGGCGAACTTTAATTTTATACAAATTTCATTGATACAAAACAGAGTTTAAAATGTTTAAGGTCGCGTTTATATCAAATATTTTACTAATTGTTTTGATAGTTAAGGATTTTATTTTATTAGCTTTTAAGCCTCCTGCACTCTTCAAATAATAATAATGATAAAATAATAATGGCTGTTCAGAAACCTAACTTTCTCTTTAATTTCGCACAAAAAATTTTTACATTAATGGAATTAGTCAAGTTTAACTAAAGGTTAGTTACTTTAAAAACATAATGTTATCATTTGTATTTATGTCATTCATATTGCACACGCAGTAAATACATGTCGTAGCTAAATAATTCGTTTTGAACTCAAAAGCAATATGCACAACTGTGATAACAGAGTATCATACAGACGTACCGTAGAAAATACAATCTTGACGTTCCACAATTATCTACTATCTTGTGTTTAATAATGTAAATAGTTGTGCACCTATTTTAAGTTGATAACAAGTCTAAATTTACTTGGAAAGTGTTTTAGCAGCACCTAGTTGATAATAAAATATTTATAACAATTAATGCTTAGATATAAAGATTAAAAAGTCATGTTACCATGAACTAATAGGTGTCCACTGACTAAATGCGAAATACCATGCAAACCTATTTCTTCTATAAGCTTCTATATATAATATAAGTTAAATTATGTCAAACTTAAAAAATATTTCATAAATTTCTTATAGAAGTTGTTGAAGCATCCAAAGAATAACTAACAACTGGTATCTGAATTTCAAAAAAACGTAAATTTTTCTTGGAACGATAACAAAAGTTCTGTGGCTTCTGTAACAAATTGTATTTTTTTGTCAGCACCGAACATTTTTATCTGTGTTTTGTAATATTTTTATATGTCTTAACACAAAATTAAAATGAAATGTTGATATGGTCCGTCATAAAAAGTTTAATAAATTAAATGCATATTGAGCTAGTATATCAGTTCTGATATAAGCAAAGGTTCATTTATCAATTTAAAAAACTTACAGTAAAAACAGATCTTTATTAAACATTTGAGCAATAAATGAAAAACTGGATTTCAATTTGTTTAAACAAGAAGAATTTAATTAAGAGTGATACATGCGACTTATTTCATTATTCAATATAAATAAACTTCAATATTTCTATGTCATAAAAATGTTGTCTAAATACAAAATTACATACTTTTCTGTTATCCAACTAAATTACTCAACTATGAAGTTCTGATTCTTGTTCCCTTCCGTATTTCATTGATGTTATTTTGTTGTATTGCATTACATCTTAACAAAAAGATGAAATAAAAATCAATATACATTTTGTAACGCATTTAAAGACAAATTTTGGAAGTTTGTGAACTTTGCATGCTCAAAATATTGAAATAATTTTCTACACATTTTTTTAACGTTACGCAACTTATTATCGTTGAGGAAACCAATCAAATGATTATTTCAATATTAATAATCACATTAACAAAGATCATGGTGGTCCCCCAGGCGGAAAATTATATATAGTTTATATACAGAGTGAGATTTTATATATAATATTCATTTGTTTTATACAAAAAATGTATAAAACATATTAATATTACATATATAAACTATATATATAATATTTCCGCCTGGGTCATTATAGTTCAATTGTAGAGAAAATAAGTGATTTTTTAAAGACAGGGGTAATTTTTCTTGTAAAAATATCAACGCAATTAACAGAAATTAATAAATCCAACACTCTTACATACCCGTGTAGAAATTTCCCCGGTTGGCCCTAATACAACAAGGTTTCTGGTCGGATCCCGGCCGGGCTACCCCTGGCTGGGTGTCATGGACAGGAACCGGGCGGGAGCCGGTCGGGCTACATTTCTCTCGAATCACGTAGTCTGGGGCCGGCCAGTTACTGGCCGGACCAACCCTGGTTATTTCCCATGGTCGGGAGCCAGCTGGGCACTGATCAGGTTAATGTTTTTGTAGAAATTACACATTTTTTAAGAGCCGTGATATTATCAAAGACGTAATTGTGGATGCTAGATGAATTATTATTTGAAAATTATAATTTAAAGATTTATTGGATCAGTGAAACAAAAATGAGCTTTTTTAAATTCTTTAAAAAAAAAACATTAAATTTTTTCGAATAATTTAACATTTTAAATTAAACTGTTATCGATTCTGC
>NC_046660.1:83426180-83451374 GCF_010883055.1 Belonocnema kinseyi
AAAAAAAAACATTAAATTTTTTCGAATAATTTAACATTTTAAATTAAACTGTTATCGATTCTGCTATGTGCAACAACAGAAATGATACAATTTTTATAAACTCCTCTGTATTTAGACAATGTTTAGCCTGTACCATTTCAAATTTACCGCCATATATAGCGCCTGCTGTGTCTGTCGTCTGCATAGACACTCAGTAATTTTCAGTTTCGCCCCTGGAACGAGAATGCTACTTGCACTCACGTCGCGTCGTCTCTTCGAAGTTCGCAAATAAAATCGAGGTAGTTAAAATCAATCTTATTTCAGTAATTAGTTTGAATGCCCCACTTTGTGCGCGAATAATTATTATTTCAAATTAAAATATTGTCTTGTGTATACAGTTTTTACTTTATTCTTTCCTAACCTTAAATCACCACGTGGCTTCCAAATTGCTATGAGATTCTATCATCAGGGAATAAAATTCTACTCCAATTTTCTTGCCAGAATTGTTTCACTTGATTTTACTTTTAAAGTTCACCGCAATCTTTACGATGAGCATTAAAAGACAAAACAAGTTACCAATTTTACCGAGACGTTTTTAGTCGGATCCCTGATTGGATTCCTACACGGGAAATGGCCAATTTAATTATTTTCGACGATGATTTTTGGCGAGAACCGATAACTTTAAACTCTTTTAAAATTGAAAATCTCCCAAATCTATATCGATATTTGTGGTGAAAACCGCTAGCTTAACCTAAAATTGTATTGGTACAAATTTTGTATCTTTTTTTTGAAATCTAATGATTTTTATTTGAAAATATCAATAATCGATGCAAAACAACAACGTAGCCTAGAATTGTGCTAAACTTATACATGAAACTTTTCTAAATCTAATAAATTTTATTTAAAAAATTTTGCGAACTTAAGTGTAATGGGCTGGAAAACTCTTACAGAAAATTCTGTATAGAAAAACCGTAACATACATTTGTATTCTTTGGAATATAATAAGTTTTTATTGGAAATATTAATAACTCTTAACGAAAAACACTAACATAAGATATAAACAAATTGTTCATAACTTGCAAATCCTCATTGATATCTACTGTTCTTTTGTCTAAAATAACTGATTTCCTGTAAAAAAAAAACCTTAATGTAACATGAATGTGTTCAAGAAATGCAAATAATCTAGTTCGAACTATAATGATTTTTGTTTTAAAATATCATAGAAAACGCTATCAAACCCAAAAACGTTAATTGTTGAAAATGTTGTAATTTTTTCTGATTTTATATTTAATATTTGTTTAAAAAAAAAACTAATTCTCAGCGGAAGGGACGAACGTAAAACGCATATAATATTTATAATAGTTTATTAGACAGTTTGGAAGTTTTAATTTAACCAAGCAAAACTATTTAGAAAGCACAAATGTTTGTCAATTCGCGAAAGGTTTTCTATGATTTTTCTTAGATACAGTTTTCAAAATGAAAAAAATTAAGATATAAATCAACTTCAAGTAATAAAAAGTCAATAAGTTTTTCAAACAATAATTATTGCAAGATTTTCGAGACATCACTTTTCTATACAGAAGAGATAAATAATATTTTATTAATAAATTAAATTTAATCCAATAAATTTATCTCAATTAAGTGTATAACACATTTTTTTCTTTCGCTATACTTTTCAATCAATCATGTTAGATTTTCTTTTACTATTTTTTTTACGCAAATCATCGACAATTTTCTTTTGACTTTTTTGTTTGTATCGTAGTTTTTCAAAGCTAATTATACTTTCTTTATTAATAGCCCACAGAAAAAAAACATGTGGATTTTTGTTTCGGGTCATTTTCACGTGAGCAAATTTAATTTCTTGCATGCAATTTTTTCAGGCAAATATTACTATGAAATGAAGGTAAAGATTATACTTCATTTTTTTGCGTGTCGTTATTTTTTTATAATTTTTGAAAAATTTGTCTCAGCTTCAAAATAATAAAATAAGGAAGAAACAGGGGAATAACAAAATAGGGGAATGTACTCCTTTAATTATTAAAATAGTTATTCCAGTTATCAATGCTGTTTCAGTGCGTGCCATATTATTCGCAATAAAAAGCAATGTCTATCAAATCCTGCACCGAAGCGAAACCGCAAAAAACAACGTCCTCTATCGAAATGATAAATCACAAATTATAAAATACGACCTGCTGTATCAAGAATCTCAACAACCATGTCTATTTTTTCATCCTTGATATAAAGTCACGAATTTATCATCTCAAGCATCCCGTCCGATTGGTCCATAAAAATGGCCCAAAAGAATACTGATAGTCCTTTTCGCATATAGCCAACAATCAACGTAGCCTTCCAAGTTTAGATTTAGACCCGCCGCTATCTATATTTTTCTCTTCATATTATAGTCCTCTATCCATCCTGTCTGGTTGCGAATCATTATTTTGCCTGCTCACCGATAATTCACGCAAAACACGTTTAATCGGGTAAAGTGTTACACTGCAACCGAAAACTCCGAAACGAGGGTCATCGAATGGGACAATGGGGGGTAGAGGGTGGTACGTGGTATAACAAGGGGGCAGGGGATTGATTTACTTTTTGGCTGACTAGAGCCCAAGTTAGGAGAGGGGTAGGGTGCCCTGGATAGAAATCATCAGCCGATTAGAGTGCAGATGTTCTCATCCGAGGATTATGAGCCGTTTCTCCCTTCACATCTCTCTGCGATGTTGGAGTCGTTCAGGAACGACATCCGTGTATGTGGACTGGTCTACGGACTTGAGGGAAAGTTGGCAGCCGTGGGGTGGACTTGATTGAATTATCATGAGTGTTTGTGGAGCGGCGGCCTGAAATTGAATTAGGCCTACGGTCTTTCTATCGGTTCCATATACATTTATCAGTGTCTTCCTCATCTTCACGAGATCAGAAATAGTTTGGATCGTTGCTTTTACGGACCGGAAGAGATAATGAGAAGAGGCACTTGAATTACAGTTTCTGTTCGGTTAGCTGCATTTTCTTTGCGTTGGAAATTAAAATTGTCTTGATAAAATATTTGTTTTGGTATTTTGATAAAGGTGGACAATGTTTATCAGTCAATAGAAGCAGGATCTTCAATTGAGTTAATGTTTACTGAAATAGTTGATTAACGTTTTATATACTAAATTACGAGTAAAAGACCCAGATGTTTGTTAAAAATGCTCTAAGATAAAATTGCAAACAAGATATTTCAGTATACGATTGAATAAAAGGAAAAGTTTAGATTTGAAACCGTGTAGGTGATTTGAGACTAATAGCGTATTCGGTTATCCTACACTGGTACACACTGATATACAGTCTACACCAAAGCAGGTCAGAGTGAGAAGGAAGAAGTAAGAAGGAGCGAACGGAGTGCTCTTGGAGTACACCAGTGCAGGATAAACGAATGCGCTATAAGACAAGAGGGGAATTTCAAATTAGTTACGGCCAGTTACGCAAAATTAGTGTGCTAGAAGACTGGAGTCGATGTCTAGACTATGGAGGTGATGACAGGAAACAGGTCGTGTGTCAACCCAGGGGGTAGAGCGGATGAAAATATCTGTCTTAGTTTATGGTTTATGGTTAGCGCCAGACCATTTGGTTGATCGGGGATCCGAAAAAGTCCAGAAGGCGCCCGGCCGGCTGCACCTTCTGCAACGATTGTAAACGGAGGCTGGACATGGTCCTGGCGCCAGCATTATTTACACACAGGATGAATATCCACCTCATTTTGTCCCCAATGTCTAAAACTCTAAAGTATAAACTAAAGCTAAACTCTACAATAAATACTTAAGCAAAACTTAAATTCTTCAATTTTTGCTCTGCATTCTGTTCCTAATTTGTATTAAATCAAATAGTCATTTTTCCCTTTTCTTATTTGTGGTTATTTAGAAGAAAGCAAAAAATAATTTTAGCCAACGCTCCTTTGAATACGAAGATTATAAATTTATAATATAATATATTAACATTTATTCTATGCTGGTGTGAGAATTTGTTTGGGTTCATGGTAAGTTGCGTTGTCATATGTTACAAATCTTATGGTTTGCTCTCGGGTTTGCTTACAAATTCAAATGAACTTCAAAGGTCTCTCAGAAAGAATGCTTTTTGTTCTTTTTTGAGTTTCAAAAGACGATGAACCTAAATTTTAGAGTGCCATCTTTATTACTATACCCAGAATTGTATCCCACTTACGCAGAAGGAAGGCACGCGCCCCATAAGAAATACGACCCTCTCAACATTCCTAAGAGTCTCAAAACATTTCCGGAGACATATTTCTATCCTCTTTTAAAATACAGTCTTCGAATTGCGATTAGTATCCAAAAAGGGATGCAATGACTTCTTTATCAAATAAAAATATATGTTGAAATGTATGCTTGAAAATTTAGGCTCGAAATCTTTATTTTTGTATGCTAATTTTAACAAGAAATAAAGTAAGTTTTCAGTATCATTCCATGTGTATGACAATTAGGTGCACATTATCTTTAAAGATATCTAGTTAGAGCAAATTGTTGGTGATATGTTATTCGGATAGGAGTAGCAGTCATAAATTATTCATTGCGACAAATACAAGCAGTATTTATAATGTTTTGTAGTAGTTACCTACTGAATTAGCTAAATGCGTCTCTAGATTTTATGCATTTGACATATTTTAAATTCTTCAACTTCTGCGTTTCATTTCTAGTTTGAAATTTTAATATTTTTGATTAAAAAAGAAATAAATACTCACTGATTCAAATAGCTAGAAATGGGTCACTGACAATCAGTGAAAGGTTACTTATTGATTCAGTGAAATAACTATACTTTTGAGGGTAGGCAGCACTGCACCATGTCAATTTAGCAATCATAATAAAATAATATTTTAGTACATTCAATCAAAGAATCATAGCAAAAACTTAAAATCCATAAATTTGATCAAATATTAAAAAAGGTGAATAGTTCAGTTACTTTTAAATGACAAGCAACCTCACATATTACTTCAATTTCAAGCTTGGACTTTCATGTACAAACCCGTTTAGTAAGTACTTCCTATACGAGTAAGAGTATATTTATCTCGTAGTTAATTTAGCAGACTTAAATCCCGAAAATTAAAAAATGTATTTCATTAAGGAATTCTTCTTGCTACTTAAGTAAAAGAGTAACAAAAACGCTTAACTTAAAAATGCAGAGGTAATGCTTCACATGATTTACTCCGGTGTTTCTGAACTGATTAATGAATAAGTCCAAAATCACTGAAAATAATCAGTGAAATGACTAACTACTATTTAAATCGGTGCATTTTTCACTGATTCATATTTATAGAGTACATTTTAAGTTTGCTGATTCACAAGTAAAAAAGCAAATAGTAATAATTTTAAAAGCTTTTACCCAAATTAAACTATATTTTATTGATTTATTGAATTCGCTATTCATTTTCTTCGATAACATATTAAAATGTTCGTATAATTGCATAATAGGTTGTCTGTGTTCCATAAAATAAATCAATTATATCGTTTTTCAGAATTATATAATACTCTCGAAAATATTGGTCTTAGAAACTATTAAGTACATTAGTTTTAGTGTTTGTTTGAGACTGAGATTCCGTAAAAATGATTAAATCCATCCCAACTATTTATTATAACGCCCTCCCATCCGAGCAATACCGAGATAAGCTCTGCTTAACTTCGGTGGCCAAAAGAGAAGAATGAAACAATGAATGCTTGAAACTAAAAAATAAACCATTTTTAAAGCTTGAAAAGGAAATAAACTCATGTTTAGAACATTTAAAATTTAACAAACCGAAAAATTTCAAGCTATATTCGTGACTGCAATTTGAAAATTATACAATTAAATTTTGACAATAATTTTTCAGTTTCAAGTGATTGAAAAAATGTAACATTATGATGTACGTGGTATGCTCTTAAAATAGAAAAATATTTTTTGAATCCTAAGAAACTAAACAATTAATGGATTGAAAGCTTTCAAAATTGATAATTTTTTTTAAATGTTACATTTTTGCCATTTTTCAATTAAAATGTTGAAATTGTTCACTTTAAAAGTTATCGTTATTACTTCAGTTAACTGGAAATTTGGAAAGCTTTAGGAAACAGATGGCTTTATATGCGTTTCAAGCACGAGATTAAAAAAAAATGAAGCTCTTGAAATAAAACATTTTCAGACCCATTTAGACCTTAAAAATCCACACTAATTAAAATGTGACAAATTGAAGCTTGAAATATTCAAAACCTACACTGTTAGAAATTTCTGTAGCGATTTTACTTTAAATGTTTTGGAAGCAATATGGGTATACGCGTGTAGTACATTTAATATACCATCATTTTGTCAAATTAATATATTTTTATAGTAAAACAGAATGCGCAAAAGTTGAAAGTTCTTTGGTGCGCCCAAATCTTATCAAATATTTAAAACTAAAGTTATAAACTACAATTCATCGATGAAATTCATATTTATAATCAAAGTGCAATCTTACAGGCTGAATTTTCTTCCAAATTTACCGTAAATGTCATAATTTTAACGAGAGAACAGCTGCTTTTAGGTTAGGTGTCTTAACTATTCGCTTAATTGATCTTTTTATCTTAAAATCCAGTATAAGTTATGTTTAACTAAAAAGAACTAATATCCTTTATTACTTAGAATTGAAAATTACTGCAAAATTTCATGTATATTTAAAGCGTGATTAAAATTTATTAAATTCTTTATTGAAAAAATGTATATGGAGCCGGTAGAAAAGCCACAAGTCTAATTAAACAATTTTAATTGTAATTCTTATTCAAGATAGAAAAGGAACCTATTTTTACGTGCATAATTGTATGCAGAATGAAGATTTAAAATTAAAACCAGACTTCCAAACTACGTTTTTGATACTGAAATTCTATAATAATTTTAGGTGTTTGAAGTATAGATATATGAAGTGACTGCAATCACTTTTGCATATAAGTTGAGATCATCTTATATCCTTCATACTTATTATTATTATACGCATATACATACATGAGTAATTTTTATTTGAAACAGTCTTAAATCAATAGAACTCTAGTTAATGATATCATTCGATTAACTTGTTCCATTACGTGAAAGAGCGAATAAATTGGCATCGTTTATACAATCATATACATATATAACTTTCAAAGCTCTGCTCTAAAACCGCGCAAACTGCATCTGGTCGAACCCGATGTAGTGGTTTACTGTAACGATCCCAATTTGCGCGACATCCAAATCAAAGATTTCACATGTCGTAGGATTTAATACATTTAATATCCAGAAATTCTGTCATTAATTACGTATAAAATACTCCTACTTTTAAAAATGCTTTTTTTTTCATTCTAGGCAAATTCAATTCGTTGTATATTCTCTTCCAAAATATGTTACCAGGTTTTATTTTCTCTTGTTGCATATTTTCGTCTTCGCAGCAGGCCACATAGGGATTGTCAGATTCCTCTCAGGGTCAAATCACAACCCTTTTTCAAGAGGAAAAGTACCAAAGCACCCAAGTAACCTAAAAAATGGAAAAACGTCTCTCGTTCACGAAATTGAATTCTTTGCAATTCTTTAGAATTCAAGCGCGAGGTCGGTCACACTCGCTGCATTTCCAACTTTAAATAGGGAGGGGGGGGGGGCTATAGAGATGAAAAATAACCTCCTTCTGTCTCAAACCTTATTCTTTCATTGTCCATTTCGGCATATTTTGTCTGATATGAATGTTTAAGCTTGTTAAAATTAACATACAACTCTTTGTAATTCTTTAGAATTCTGATAAAAAAAATACGTTGACGATAAAATATGCGGGAAGAGAAAATTAAAATGCTGCATATTTTGCCGAAAGGCAATAATCGATCTTATTTTTACGCAAAATTTTCCATAAAGAAAAGATATGAAGTTACTAAACAAAACACGCTATTTTGTTTCTCATACTAATAACTTTTCCTATATAGAAATTATTTACTGTCACTTTTGCTTCGTGTGACAATAATTAACCTCCATTTTTCTCAACTGAACGTTCGGCAATCGTTTTAAGTATTCAGGAATTGATTGCGTCCGTTAGCACCGGCACGCTAAAATGTAAATTGTAAATAAATAAGTGCACAGTCAAAATGTTAATTAGTTAACACTGAAAGTGCTGCAATTTTGAAGGCCCGAGGCGATAGTCAGCAAGTAGTAATAAAATTCTGCTGGTTCTTAGTTAATGATTAACCCAAGATGAAGATTCAATTCTCAAACTCGCGTTCAAACGATATTATAAATCTGCATTTCAATCTTTTTTTTCAATTGAATATTCTTCGTGCATCCAGATACAAGATCGGTCCAGCATTCATTGAAAATTAAATTTATTCCAAGCTTGCATGCCAAATTTACGTGACGAAATGCCTGAATTGAAGAGTGTTAAGTGGCTATTACTTAACGAGAACCGAAACGCTCTTCGTTGAATTTTAATTAAAAATATGTTTAAATATTGAACGTAACTTATAATGCCTATTATATAATATTTTACTTCCATCTATGTAAATAGTAAAACACCATTGAACAATTATTTCTTACTTATGTTGTATAAGTGAAAATTAAAGTACTAACATTCGATTAAATCAATAACGGTTATTAGACAGTTGTTTCACGAATTGAAATTCTTGACTGGACAAGGAACATGGATTTAAAAAATATATATATTAGTCTGACGAATCGTGCGCGTCTAATCACTGGAAAATCATTAGTGTGACAGACTGTGGTGCGCCTAACGTATGGTACCGCTTCGACAAGAGATAAGGAGAAGCTGCTAATTGGCATCTTGCCAGGACTTGGGTTAGTTAAGAATGCGTCTTTAATTTGCGATATACAGGCGAGAATCGGTCGCCTTATTTCACCTATTTTTACCGCAAAATATATGTGCGCATATATACAACATACAACTCCAAGAGTAAAATCAGGAAATCTCAGGAAGAAAAAGAAATTGATGTACAATTCCGCAAAAGAAAATTTATACAAAATAGTTTCGACTCGAAACTTTACACGCACGCCAAATCGGAATCCCATTTCAGAAATCTTAATTCAATTCTATTTGAGTCCAAGATAAAAAACAAAATAATTTGCTAGAATTAAAGAGTAAAATATTCGCTTAAGAAATGTCACGTTTGCAAATAAAGTTGTTAAAACGTAAAGCAACCAGAGAAATAATTCATTATGAAGAATAAAGTTGCAGGTGAGTTGGTTTACTCAACACGTGCCGCTTAACCCCGTCTTATGGTGGGTTGATAAACAAAGTTTTGGAAATCAGTCCATGCAAAAAAAATCGAGATGAATCGATAAATAGCTGGAGGATGCGCAAAATCAAAGCATTAAAAAAATTTGATCATGATTTGCGGTAGCAAATCGCCACCAAGTACAATGAAAAAACGAAAATTTATTTTCTCACGAGAAAAGCGGGTTTTCAGCTTTTAATCGATTGACGGCGTAATTTGTAACCGACCCTAATAAAATTTGGCTGAAAGCTAAAATTGAAAAACTATATAAATTCTGTAAAGCACTGAGCTTGATAAAGTCAAAACTGAAAAATTGCCACTGTGGAAAACTATTTAAAAAAGTAGAATTTTGTACGCTATTTTTCAGGAATTTAGAGTGTCTTCATCAGTTAAAAGTATTATAAGGATTTTAGGAATGAAAAAATACTCTGTAATTTTTGTTCATGTTTATAACAAATTCCATAATTAGATGACGAATATTGAAAAACATATTTTTTAAATGTCCCCGTGTGGGAAAAGCCCCGAGAGACCTCTTAGGATGAGGCCCCCCGGCGGGGGCCCGCATGGATGTTCCACGCGTGGAAATTCTACGAGGGCCCAGTTCTATTGCCCTCACGGATAAACGATTCAAATTTCAAAGTCCAAAGGTGAATATTTTTTCAACACCAGAAATTTTAAGGTTTCATGAGTTCAGACTTACAAGCAATGCATTTCTGTCAAAAATTGGATGACACTTTTTTGAAATTCGAACTTTCACCATATGGATATTCCGTGAGGGTCCCCGGCGAGAGTCCAGCTCGGTAGCCCTCACGGATCAACGATTCAAAGTCCAAAGGACGTATATTTTCGCGGCACTACTAATTTTAAGGTTTTATGAATTCAGACTTACAAATAATGATTTTATGTCAAAAATTGAATGACACTTTTCTGAAATTCGAAATCTCACAATATAGATGTTCCATAAGAGCCCTCGCAAGGGACTAGCTCGGTAGCCCACACGGATCAACGATTCAAATTTCAAATTCCAAAGGGTGAACATTTTTTTGACGCTACAAATTTCATGATTTCATGAGTTCAGGCTTGCAAGCAGCGAATTTTTGACAAAAATTCGATAACACTTTTTTGAAATTCGAACTCTGACAATATGGATTTTCCATAGAGGCTCCTGCTGTGGGCCCAGCTTGATTGCCCTCACGGCTCCACGATAAAAATTTCTAAGTCGGAAGAGTAAATATTTTATAGCCTAAAAAATGGACATAAAAATATACGTTTTAAAATATGGTTCATGCATCCTAAAATTTCAAAAAACTATAAATACGTCTATCCTAAAAACAACTTTTTTGAAATTATGAAGATAGTTATCAGCAAAAGAAGAGGACCTTCAAAAAAAATTTTATAGAGACATTTAGAAAGAAAAATATATTCAATCCTGCCAAGTTTTTATAATTTTAGAATGATATGTATAAATAATTATTCTAAATTTTCTTCTCAAATGTAAATCCTGAAAACACATTAAAAAAATTAATTTTCAAAAGGCTAATGGAATTAGTGGTTAGTCAGTTTCGATTAGCTTCGTGTTTAATGGTATCGGCTAAATCAAAAATTTAATGTACAATATTCCATCGTGCCAGGGACGTGCCATTTAATAACAATATTGTATGGTTAAATTAACAAAAATGTTTTTGATTACACCAAATCGTTTTCTTAGTGTTGAATCCTGAAAGAAAATTAAACAAAAATTAATTTTCAAAGGGTTGGTCAATATTGATTACCTTCGTGTTTAATGGCTATTAGCTAAATAAATCATTGAATGTACAATATTCCATCGTGGCACAGACGTGCCATATATTATAACAATATTGTATTGTTAAATCAACAAAAATGTTGTTGATTGAAACAAATCTTTTTCTGAGTGCCCAGGTGAAAACGTTATAATATAATTTATATTTAGTGGACAAAACACTGATATATTTCATTTGTTTTATATAAAAAAATTTATTTAAAAAAATAATAAAAAATGCATAAAAGATGCAAGATTGGCCGGATTGCCGAACATAGGACTTTAATAAAAAACGATTCAAGTCTTTCAACCAGTGACTAAAATTTACCACCTGGTACTTAAAAATTTTAATTATTGCCCCATACAAAGCGTAAGCCTTGACAAAACAGCCAGTGTCAATTCTTCTACACGAAAACGTATATGTAAGGGCCACGCCCGAAATTAGACTGCGGCCTTGCAAAGCCACAACATATTTTGATATTCTTCATTGTAGTCAAATTGAAGCCTACTGCTAACTGATACGTGTTAAATATTTATAAATTTGCTACTATTTCAAGTTTATTGGCCACAGGGAAATAAAGCTATGATATACTATAAACAGTATTTTTGTCCCACACTATGTGACACTTAACTCTTTATTATATATTCCTGAGGAAATTAGAGACGCGTGGCCGACCATTGGTTGTCTGGTCCTACTACCCTACATATACACGTAATCAATTAATATTAATTATTATTTTTTCATTTTACTTGGCTAACTTTGATTTCGCAACTTTATTTGCTTGGACACATTTGTGCATCGTAGCTGTTTTTGGTGTGAGTAACAAATTCGCGAATATTAAATTCATTCTTCCATTTTCATTACCAAATTGTTACATGCTTTTCAGGATTAGCCTTTTACATCTAGGCAAAAAAATATTTTTCATAGCTTATTCAATAAAAGTCTGACAATTGAAAATTATCCTATAATGATTGGCAGTTGTCACTAAAACATATAATTTGAATTTTAAAGAATCAGTAAATAATGCGAAATAATTTGAATGGGTTGTAGAATTTTTTTAAGGGGTTATTTTTTAGAGGTTATTTGAAACATAGAATATTGTTTATGTTTTGAAAATAATGTTAAAGCTTCTTTGTCTCTAATTTGGTTTAAATGAAATCAACCCCCTTGTTGTCTCCCTTTTGGCGGGGGAATCGGCTTGAGCATAGAAACTGAGTCAGTCAGAATCATACGAATTAGAACCTGCTCTTCGGCGACGCCGGGGCGCCGGGAGAACGTCGAGGAATGCCGGTCGCTGATAAAAGCCACGGCCAACACCTACATAAATTTCACCGGGATATCTAAGGATGGCCTTTCGTTCATTTAAGCACACATCCTAAATTTAGTGCGTCGAGATATCTGCCCTCGACGTCTCGTCTTCCGAACTCTGCACCAACTAGAAGAACCCTTGCCTGCTTACTTGCTTTCACCCTATAGCCCCACCTTCATCTTATCAATATCCCTCACTCCCCCCATCTCGTTCTGCCTTCCAAAGGTTTTTAGTCAAATTTTTTTATCCTCCACTGTTTTTCTGCATAACGCATTTTTATACTTATTTTCAAAAATGTAATTAAGTTTGTTGCTTTAAATAGATTCTTGCATATTTGCCATAAATGTATACTGAATTGTAATTGTTCCAACCGGCCGGCTCCCGACTTGGTGATTGGAGAAAAATGTAGCCCGACCGGCACCCGGCTGGTTCCTGTCCATGAAACCCAGCCAGGGGTAGCCCGACCGGGATCCGACTAGAAACCTTGTTGTAGTAGGGTCAACCGAGGAAATTTCTGCACGGGATTTTACAGCTACAAATATATTTGTAGCGCCTCGAACAAGAGAAAAATTCTATTGCATTTTTTCAAAACTGGATGACTTTTCTCAATTAAACTTGTAACACCTCGATCAAGCACGATGTATCTCGGGACCAATAAGTTTGTTTATCCGAAATAGAAAAATCGATTTTTGGGAATATTTTTTCAATTCAATAAATTAATAAAGTTACGCCATATAATTTTATAAAATAAAAAATGTGATGTATTAATAATTTACGGGGATAAGTCTATCACTTATTTATGTACTTATAATTTCACTAACTGATTAATTAACTTATTTTGACTATAAATTAGAATTAAATAAAAAATAATATTCGTTACAAATATTTAATAAAATATATTTTCATCTAAAGTATAACAAAAAAATCAATTTGTATTGTAATATGTAATCCTGTTATATATAGATGATTTTTTTCCTAAGCTAATAAATAATATTTATACTTTTTGTCAATATTGATGACCGAATTAAAAAATAATGTAACTTAGCAATTGAAATCAAAATACCATGTAAGTTTTAATTTGTAATATTTAATCATTGGATTTTGTGCGTAACTTGGCAGAAAAAACGAGAGTTCAACTATTCAAAAAAAAAGAATAAGAAAACAGTTTAAAATTTAAAATTCTCCTGTGAAAAAAAGTTAAATTTTATAGTCTTTGATTTCGTTCGAACTGAACTGGAATATAATTCAGAATCACCTAATCTTTGTTCTACTTGATCCAAAATCAAGTACATTCCAAAGAAAATAATATTTACCACGATTTCAAAGTAATGTCTACCTGCAACAAAATTTACCTTCACGTGGTACGATTGACCCACCACATTCGGTATAATGGTTACCATGTTAATTTTACTGTATCTTCTTTTGCTTCCACACAGAAAAAAATCCACTTTGCCCACTTACAAATTATCCGCAACAAAATACACTTATGCTTTTTTCTGTCTGCCGATTAGTACAAATCTTCCAAAAAAATGCTGTACATCGTTATTGAACTCTTGTAACTTCAGGAGAGAATATCAAAGTTTAAAAAATATATATTTAATATGAAAAATTGAATAAAAGGAGTTTTAGAATAAAAAATCAACTGTTCAAAAAATTTTAGCGTCTGATAAAAAAGTTCTCGGGAACCTTATAAGAAATAGAAGAGTTATAGTAGTGTCTGGTATCGGAGAGATCGTAGAAATTGTAACCACAGCCCTGCAGAGGGCATTCTGAAGTCCACTACGAAATTCAAGGATGACAAAAAAGGGAAATAATTAGCAGAGGTGTTAATGAAATACCAAACGAACGCGTGGGACACCCGGTCGGCGCCTCTGAACTGCCAACCAGACATCCAGGACACGCGGTCCGGCGCCGTTCGCCACCCTCGTTCTTATAGTTGCATGCTACTCCAAAACAGGGCCGTAGTCGGGGACAAAACAGGTGGATCCTAATCCCTTAATTCCCGCCCTTCTATATTTATTCATCTCCACTTCAGGAAAAATAAAGACATTTGAAACGTCCCTTCTCCTCTAATCCAATTTAAAATAACCCATTTTATAACGATCTTTTATATATTTCTAAACAAAAAGGTTGCGTCAACTTGTCCCGAATAATTGACGAAGCTGAAAAGGGGCGACTAGCCAAGCTTATCAAAAATATTTAACTAACATCCCGAATTTCAGGGCGACAAGACACTTCGAAGCGATAGGTAAAACCTTCAACAAGGAGATCAGGTAGCTTCTTCTAAATTATGAATAAATGAACCACAACTATTTAAAAGTATAAAATATGGGGCAAATTACAGCCAAATTTACTTACGATATAGGCTATACAATTGTGACTTTTAGTTTATTCTTTCTCCCCTTTACCCTTTTACCTTTTACCCTTTTATAGTTTAACTATATCCTTTCTCGCCGTTTTTGAGGCAATAGCTTTTGAACTAAATGCCATAGGTCATATAGAGTTTGAGAAACAACACTTTCGGACGGGCGTTAGCTTAGGTAGCAGTGCGTTGACTTTCTGGCCGGAAGGTTGCGTGTTCGATTCTTGCTGCCTGCAATTTAAATGATTTTATTTTGATACGTAAACGTCTTAGACCTCGATATGGGGAGTCGCGCCTGAGTCGAGTGAAATCATGACTGAAGAGTGTAATACAAGGTTAACACACCAAAACGTTGGAAGATGCAAGGTTCTCACAGACAGAATTCTTTTGATTTCGTACAGTACTCTTCTACATATTGATATGAGTATAGAAAACTGAAAGTTAATGTTGATGTATTTTTCTCGAAAAACAGACTTTTTTAACTTTATCATGCTTTCCCCCCAAAAAACACAACTTTTCATTCAAAAAACCTCGTCCATAATTTTAATTTAAAATATGATTGATAAAAATTATGAAAAAAATTAATAACATTTGTAGTGAAAATAGTTTATTTTCTCGAAAACGGCGAAAACGCGCATTTCACTGCTTGGGCAAATTAATACTCACGTGGCTTTCATTTAAAGAATTAAGAACCGAAATTAAACACAAGATAGGCGGTTTTCTATTGTTAGGGTAGTAGAATTGACTTTTATTTTCTTTCTAAATTTATGACATAAATTTTCGAAAAATGTTTTAAGAAATGGTATAATTTCCTATTTAAAATTCAAAAGACGGCCCTGCTGAGGTGTCTCTTTCCTCTCCGTTTTATTACATCCGTCTGTCTTTTTCTCATGTTCTGTTGCCTCTCAACTTCATCGAGCCGCCGTTATGTTATGCGGATCCTGTTTTTAACCCGTAACCCAAGATCAATCTTGCCCAGCGAAATCGAGACGGTTGATTGCACAGGATTGAAATCATCGATTAAGTATACTGCGTTTACAAATTCGGCCGCTCCCGGAATATATACGACATGGATATAATAATTGGGAATGAAAAAAGTCTGATATTCAGTGACGCGAAAGATTAAATCTTTATAAACGTAATAATCATTGGATAAATAATTTAACACTGGATATCAGTTTTACGAACGATTATTTTGCTAGTACGTGGATTTGCCTTTATTGCCTAAAAGCGAAAGCTTAGATTGATAAGGGGATTAGGTTACATTCCTTGTGAAAAATATTTTAAAACATATATTTTTTAAATTTTAGCTCTTCTTTTAATAATTCTAAAAGGGGCCGATTAAAAACTACGTCAAACTGCGACGATTTGTGACTGAGGGAAGGGGGTCTTAACGCACAATGTGACGTTACACAACCATGAAAAATATATATGGGAATAACATGTTTTTTTAAATGTGTCAAAAAGGAAAACAAATGATTTTATTTTACAAGTAAAGAATCTAATTACAGACTTAACACTCATGTTCCTATTTCCCTCTTTGCTTTTTTTCTAAAGAATTCCTCTTTTTTCCCCTGTTTTCATGAAACTTCCCCTTCTTTTCGTTTTTTTATGTTGTAAAATTGCGATTTAATAGAAACCAATAAGAAAATCCAACTATTTTTCGTTAATAGTTCATTCTTTTTAATTGAAAAGTGTCTACTAATATATTTTGAGTCCATAATTAATCACTTTTGGTTATAAAATTCTTATACTATTTGGCTGGAGATTTAACTATTTTGTTGACAATTAGCTTTTTTTTCAATTGAGAATTCATATTTTTTGTTTAAAAAGTCAACTAGTAGTTGAAGGTTGAACTACTTTCTTTAAATTCATTTGATTTGGTTTAGGCTGTAACTATTTTATTAAGAATTCGATTTTTTTGGTAAAAATTAATTTTTTTGACTCAAAATTTAACTTATAGTTTTGTTGATGAAAATTAAATTTGTATGAAAACTCATAATTGTCGTTAAAGGTTCAACTACTCGGTTAAAGGTTAAACTATTTATATTTAAGAATTAATTTTATGACTTGAACCCAAGTGCGAATTGCCGGATCTGAATACACGGCCCATTGTTGGTCCAATTTTGGCAGTCAAAGGTCGGCTTAAGTTATTGGGCCAATATCGGCATTTTCATCGGCCCAGTGTTGACCCAGTGCTGGCAGCCTGTAATGGCTATTTATATTTGCCGATCCTTCACCGATGCTTGGCCCAGTATCGGCACTTTATTGGGCCAAGTCTCACTTTTAGTACGGGGAAAATGTTTCACGAGGATTAGCCAAAGTCTGGCCCAGTGATGGCACATTACTGGGCCAAGTGTCACTTTTACCACGGCAAACCATGTTTTATTTAAATCGGCCCAATATTGAGCCAGTTCTGGCAGCCTATATTGGCTATTTATATTTGCCCATCCTCCATTGATTCTTGGCCCAGTATCGGCACTGTATTTCGCCAAGTCTCACTTTTAGTACGGGGAAACATGTTTCACGAGGATCAGCCAAAGTCTGGCCCAGTGACGGCACATTACTGAGCCAAGTGTCCACGGCAAACCATGTTTTATTTCAATCGGCTCAATGTTGAGCCAGTGCTGGGAGCCTATATTGGCTATTTATATTTGCTGATTCTCCACCGATGCTTAACCCAGAATCGGCATTTTGTTTCGCCAAGTCTTAGTTTCAGCACCTAATAAGCAAATCTTACACGAAAGATTAAAAAAATTTATTGAAAAATTGTCAAAGTTCACTATGAAATTTGTTAAGTTCTGTCATTAAAAATTGTTAATGTTTATGAAAAATTACATTTCCTGTCACTGCAAAAAGTTGTAAAGCAGGCTACAACGGAAAAAAAAGAAATATTACGCGAAGAAAAATTGTAACCGATTTAAATTATTAAATTAAAAATGATTGTATTGATATTCCTATTAACATTTCGTGTATTTTACATTAACACAACGTCACATAATAATAAATAATTAGAAAAAGAGAGCTTAAAATTTGGTTCTTTTCTGAACTGCAGCTTATGAGGATGGCTTTTTCATAGAGTTTCAACTTGTCGGTTTAGCGGAGCACTTAGCACGCCCGACTGCTAGGCAATAGATTTAGGTATATAGATGTAGGTTCGATACTCCGTAGCATTAGAAATTTTATTTGTAATATAATGTTCAAAATGTAATATATGTATTCAGTCTAAACAGCACCATTAATATTTATATTCAAAGTACTCGCAATCAATTAATATTTATTTTTTTAATATCTTTTCTGTCATATCCTTAAACCGTAGCCAGTGTTGGGCCGACAATGGCAGCCAAGCCCTGGCTGCCAGGTCAAGGCCATAGTTATCAATCCGGAAATGGCACGACGATGGCAGCCATGTTTGGTCCAATACTGGTACCCAGTGTTAAGCCGACAATGGCAGCCAAACCTTGGCTGCCAAGTGCAGGGCATAGTTATCATTCCGTCATTGGCGCGATAATGGCAGCCGAGCTTCGGCAATATTTTTACCGACTATGGGCCATTGTTGGGCCGTATGTGACTTCGCACTTGGGAAGATGTATCTCTGGTTGAATTTTGGTTCTTTTCTTTTTTTTATGAAAATCATTTTCTGAACTGCAAAATTAACAATTCAACTTTTGTTTGAAGTTTGTTTTTTTTAGTTTAAAATTCAACTATATCGTTAAAAATTAACTTTTCTGTCGAAATATCATATTTTTCGGTATAAAATTCGACTGTATTGTAGAGAATTCGCCCTTTTAGTCTGGAAATTCAACAATATAAATTTATTTATACACTTTTTTGTTGAAGATTCATCCGTTTAGTCGTAAATTCAACATTTTGTTATACATTCAAATACATTGTTAAAAATTCAATTAATATCCTAAAAAGTAATATTTTTGGTCGAATATTTAACTGTTTTGTTGAACATTCGTCTGTTCGGATAGAAAATACGTAATTTTAAATTAAAAATTCAACTATCATCTAAAAATTTGGTCTTCTTGGCTTGAAAATTCCACTATTTTTTTGACAAAGCAACTGTTTTTGGTTGAAGTAAATTCCTTTTTTTCCAAGAATTGAGTTATTTTTTTGAAAATTTAAATATTTGATTGCCAATTCAACTATTTTTATGAAAGTTTGTTCCTTTTCCTTAAAACTTCAACTGTTTGCTTGTAAATATGCAACTGCTTGATATAAAAGAAATTTTTTTGGTTGAAAATATTTGGTTACAAATTAAACTAATTTCTTGAAAATTAATTTTTCTTGGTAGAAAACTCAACTGTTCTTGGTTGAAAATTCATTTGCCTCGTTTAAAAATTGAACGTTTTTCTAAAAAAGTCATCCTTTTGGGTTAAAAAAAGCCACTTTTTAGTTAAAAATCATCTTTCTTGGTTAAAAATTCACCTTTTCGTATTAAATCAACTCTTCGAAAACAATTGGACTTTTGCTCGGACTTTTCAGCTTAAAAACTCAATTCTTCCGTTGAAAATTCATCTCTTCTGGTAGAAAATTAATCCTTTTGTTTGAAAATGCAATATTATTTTACTTGAAATCTTGAGCATTTCATATTTAATTCAATATTGTATTTATACAATTATATTATTCAAAGGAATTTCTTCCCTTATTACTGTCCTATTTTCGTGAAAAAGCACTCTATTTCCTATGTCTCGTAGTTTTTGAGCGGCCGCATACTAATATTTTTCCAACTATTTCTTCGAGCAATGATATTTTAACGATTTCGTTTTAAAATTCTATCAATAAATTTGGGCGCCAAATCATTGAAAGCCTCACCATTCTGAATTCCATTTTTTTACGATTCAACCTGTACAAGAGAATTTTTGTTTTGTTTAATGCGTTATTTTTTACGACTAAAGGAGATAATGGTCTGCTAACTGCTAACTGCTAACTAGCAAAGTATGGTTAGTAATAAAAATTATATTTTTTAAACGTGATTTATGAGGGAGTATATTGTTAACTTTGCAATCTGTCATGCTGGAGTGGTGATGACAGGTAATAAAATGTTGAAGCTTTAGTGACACTGGCGCCGCAGAGAAAATCGTAAAAAGAATATATACGACAGACTGATGGAAATGTTAGCTCGATACTATTTTCGAATCTTTTTCATTCGCATTCGTGCAGTGGAATAAAAACATGATGCTTTTCATCTGAATGTTTCATGCACACATATTCTCCACAATACAAATGGTTTAAGTTCAATAAACCTAAAAAAGCGTGCCAAAAAGTGTTTCAAAAAGTTTGTAGTTTATGAGATGTGAAAATGTTGAGAGCATATTTCATGCACGTAGAAACCGAAATTTATTTTTAGACAATAATATATTATTTTTGCATCATGTCCTTCTTTTTATATAAAGGGAGTTTGTACCCAGAGATGAGCAAAAAATTGATCTTCTACCGATCCTTTCCTGGGCGCAAAGATGTGAAGCATTTAGCGATAGAATTTATGAGGTCATATGCTCTTGAACCCGCTGACGATCTCTACTGAATTAAAAACTAAGTAGTTCCACTTTCGATATCTTCAAATTTGAAGATAGTATCAAACTGATTCAATTTATCATATTTGGTTGAAAATAACCTCGATTATGAATTTTAACTTTAGTTTTTTTTATTTCACAAACAATCTCAAGATTCCTCTTTCAGCGTCCAAAGAATAGTCATCTTCAGAAATTTTGAATGAACTAAGAATTCCTACTGAGTACATTTAAAAAATGCATTAAAATTGTAATTATTAATGATCGGACTACTGATCTAAATCCATTAAAATTTGCAATTGTGCCATTTTATATAATCAGCTTGTGTTGTGCACATTATTTTAATGATTTCAATTAAATAAATGTTCAAATTTCAGTTTTCGTTCAGATTTTAATTTAACATTGTTTCGTTTTAAAGAATTTACACTTGTCCATACTTTTTAATATTTACAAATTCTTTAAATTTCAATCTGTCGAATTTGGAATTTTTTAGATATAAAAGTTTTTTCTAAATTTCAAATTTTCAAAAATAAAATTTCAAGATTCCTCATTCTTAACTGTCTCGCAAATTAAAACTTTTTACTACCCTTCAATAGGCCTTCCTTATATAGCCCTTCCAAGAATTGATGCCACGCCGCAGGTAGGTGTAATAGGTGCTGCGCGGGGTCTGCGGTTGTCACTCAGGCGAGCAATCAGGCGTGAACAAACAAAAGGGGAACGGGCTATAATGAGTTAGTTCCCACTTACCGTCAGCCCCAAAATCAGCGCTATAGAAGAGTTCCACTGTATTAACATTTTTTAAAAATATTTTATTTATAATCTGTTGCAACTTTTAGTTTTGAAGTCTTAAACATATTTAAAAATTGAACAATTTTTTCCGCAGGACTTTTCTAAATCAAATTTGTATAACTGACACATAATATGTAAATGCTACAGCATTTTATATTTGTGGACTGACGGATTTTCGCCTATTTATGAGGGATTTCACGGAAACGGTTGCTTTTTTATGTTTCTTTTAGGGTTGAATAGAGCCTAGAAAAGACTCAAAAGTACTTTTTTTTCAATCTACAAAATTGATACAGCTGTTATTAACCCACATTCAATTTTCCAATAAGGGAGGTACTCCCGTCACGTTACCGGTTTTTTAATTGTTGAGATGGTTTCTTTTTTCCAGGTGTTCTTTTCACGATTTAGTAGAGCTAGGCAAAAGCTCGAAACATTATTTTCTTAATTTCTACGCATTAAAACGTCTGACAATGAAAAGTAATTAATATGCTTTTAAACATTAATGCATGAGCTGTTCGAACACAAAATTCGCTCGATCCGAAAGTTGACAGACAAGGACACATGGACCATTTCGGCTAGCTTTGGACGCATGAAGCAACCTGATATAACTGAGCTTGACTGAGCACCGTCTTTCTTTCGGCTCCACGGATCGTCTCTTCATGAAACCACCGAAGCATCAATTCTTGTAAGGGCGTAAATGAGAGATAATTAAATGGGATTCCCAGTTTTTTTCCAATATGCAGTTTTTTGATGCCCCGAAATATTTAATTGCTCGGTTTAAAGTCCTTAAAATGTTAACCTCCAATTCTGACGGCTTTGCCAATATTTAATTCATAATTTAATTTAATTCATTTAGTTTGTAATGCTCTTAATTATTGAAGTACTTTGAAATCATAAAGTCATTTGAGATTCAGTTTTGAAATTCTCTAATCTTTGATTTGATTGATTCAATATTTGCCGATTTTCAATGCTTTTATTTTAATTTTTGTATTATTCACATCATACATTTCATGGCTTTAGAAGCTAACAGGGCATTCAATCCCCAAGCGACTAATTACTACAAATTTCTCAAATGCAAATTTGTTAGTATTGAATTAAACTTAACACAATTTTGCTACAAATTGCGAATTTCAGACTAGCATGAAAAAACCTCTCGGAATTCAATGGAAAATGTACATCCGCGCAATATTGGAAAAAGGATCGCTGGATTTGCACGGATACTGGATAGCAGGATATGCAAAAGACATAGGAATAATAAAAAGGCAATTCTTAAAGGAGTATATGCACGATACTCGATATTTTTTCGCATACCGTTTTTCTCTTTCGATCTTCCATTTCCTGAGCATTTATCCTTGTTTGGTACGCGGCTCGAGGACGTACCTATAGTTCTACACCTACTCGGGTCTCAAAGATAACCATGCGAGGTGGTTGTCGTTGTTGGAAGCTAATGGGACACCGCCAACACTCCGGTTCGATCCTCTTTGATGCCAGCCGACCTTGCCCTTGCCTTTGACTCCTGTCCTTGTACCCCCATCCCCATGCCCATCCCTCCTCACCACCTTCTTTCTGGCGTTAAAAATTTTCATGGTGGTCGCGATCCTGTAACCCGGCGCTAGGACATCGACATACGTCTCGTGGCTCTACCGCATAGACTTCAGCCAGAAACAAATCCGAGCCTCAATTGGTTGTTTCGATCCTTATCCGCTCAGATTTCTGTCTATGATGATATTTTGTACTAATGGGTGATTTTATATAGAGGATAATAAGTTGTTTCCAAGGTAAGGGTCTTAATATCTTAGTTATGGAGATATCTTTAAGGGGTCATACATATCACTTTTAGTTGTTCTTATCGTTCAAATGAACGAAACAAAAATATGGATTATATAAGTTTCTTAATATTAATTTCGTTACATTCAATATAATGAATTATTATTTTTACACTGTTCTTAGTTATATAAGTTACAATTTTTTAAAATAATTTTGTTGGTTGAGGATTCATCTAGATGTTAAAAATATTATTATTTTGTTGCAAATTTTATTATATTGTATGAAATTCATCAATTTCGTTAAAAAATAATTGTTTTTGATTCAAAGTACAACTGTTTTGTTGAAAAGTTATCTTTTTTGGTTGACAATTTAACTACACAGTTGACACCGGAACTACATTGTTAGAAATTTAAGTATTTTTTTTTAAAGTCGTATTTTGTGGTAGAATATTTGTCATCCTGGTGAGAAATTAAACTTACTGGTTGAAAAATCATTTGTTCGAGTGAAAATTGAACTATTTGGTTAAAAATGAGTTTTTTATTAAAAAATTAAGTTTAATTATAGATTTAACTATTTTATTTTCAGTTTAAAATTGAACTTTTTTTATCGTAACAAATTCAACGTTTTTTATCATTGCAATTTTTTTCATTATTTACTGAAAAATATTTCTTGCTTGAAAATTCAACTATTTAGTTACAAGTTTATCTATTTTGATGAAAAATCGTCTTTTTGGAGGAAATTAATCTTCTTGGTTGAAAAATCAACTATTTGGTTAAAACTTCATCTATTTTGTTAATAAACGTACCCCATGGAGCTTTCTATTTAAATAACATGAGGAAAAAATTTTTGTTTTAAAATAGGACAGCAGGTTGAATAAAGTCGTATTCACTTATAAACAAAATAAAAATATGATCAGCACCGAGTCTGTGGAGCTGACCGGACATTCAAACAAATAGTTTTTTTTATTGATAATTTCTTATTTTGAATAACTTGAAACACTCGCAGGTAATTTTTTTAACCTTAATTAACTAAATTATCTGATAAATATTTAAACAATTTTTAATGTATATCATGGAAAGCTGATCAGCCATTTCGAGCCAGAATATACTGTCTGCAGATTAGACGGCAATGAGGCACAGTTGAGTGTTGAAGGCTTTTCTAAAAATCTTAGGACTTAATTTTCTCAAAAATCCTACCGATTTTTTTCTTTTTAATTTGAAGTTGGTTTTATAATGGTGCATAAACCTCACAAGTGTTTACTTTTATTATTTTGAGGAAAAAAAGTAGAGATATGTAAAATTTTGTCGGGTATATTACTACTACAACATTTAAAAATATATAATAAAGATTCTAGTGCTTTTTACATATATTTTGATTGTTGATCCATTTAAATATTTTGTATTTTACGTTTTCTTCAAGTTATAAATCAATTTAAACAAACATACAAAATGGCTAAGCAAGTGCGATGTCGCAATTAATTGTCTCAGGGCCGAAAATATCTGTATTGTAATTTGTCACTTTGAAATTCAATTTGTCGAGATGCTAACTGTAGCGTATAAATAATGCTCGTGTGAGTTATTATGTATGTTGAGTATTATTAGTAACCCAAAAAATAATATTGCAGTGGTGGAGTTGCACTAGAAATCACGAATAGAAAAAAAGTATACTCTTTTAAACTGAACCAGTGAAATTGTCGCTGGTGAAACAGTGTTTTTCCAAGTATGACTGGGTGAACCAGTAAGTGACTCTATTGAAACAGTTTTACTGAATATACCAGTGACGTCAAACGAAAGATTCAATCAGTGATATAACGCTCCACGCGGACGAGACATTAACCTCCAGTCGTTTGGCACGCGCACGTCGCTGATCAGATCTTCGCATTTCTCGAGTGAAGACCAACCTTATTGTGTACTTGTGTTTGTTTTATAAATATTTGGCGCCTGGCTGCAATAAGCAGGGGATATAATATCTTTAGATTAAAAGTAGGAAGGCCCCTGTCCACTTGGAGCGACACGCTGACATAACTACGGGCCTTCCCACAAGTATTAGGCGCAACATATTATATCCCATTATATTGCTGTCCGGCCTTCATATATTGTTGCAGGAGTAAAGTGCGGTTTCAAAAAAATGATTTTACAACTATGTCCACAATAGTGATGAAGGATAATTGTCATACCTAAAAAGATGACAGGCGACAAGGTTTACGACCAGCTGACTACTGGTACTGAGTAACCAGTGAACCTCACTGATTAAATCAGTGCCGGAATTCCACTGAGTGAATCAGTACATTCTCACATATTTTCAGTGACACATACTTCTGGCTCTTTCAACCAGTGAGATATCACTGATTTTACCGATATATATAATTAAAAATTTGTCATAAGGACAATCGCAGGATTTCGCCGGGAGCGGGTGCTAATCTGAAAAATTGCACCCGCTTCCAGCGAAATCGCGGTAA
>NC_046660.1:83451474-83458006 GCF_010883055.1 Belonocnema kinseyi
CAGTCAAGTGACTGTTTTAATATATACATAATAATTAATGGTCTTATATTTTAAAACGTTCTATTGAGCATTGCTTGGCCCCAGATTGCCAGCCTTAAAACATTTCCTTTTCGGGCTAGGGGTAAGTCACTCGGTGAGAAAGGGAGTAATGTGAGGAAGGAATATAAAATTTTTAGATTGATTCAGAATTCTCGGACTTGGCTCCATTAGTAACCACGGGCTTTTGTTTCAGGCGTCATTCACTCTCCTGACACTCTTTTTATTAACTATTTGTCTTCAATATTTTTCTGTTTTGACATACTTCTTTAGCTTCTTTTATGTCCATGCATTTTTTCATGCAGGCTCGTGTGTTTCTGTGGCTTCTTATGTCTCTTCTAACTAATGTCTCATTCTCATATTTTAACCATTCTTTCCGCGGTCTGCCTCTGGGCACACTGCCATTTACTTTACCTATACATACACTTGTTTCGTTAGTAGTTCATTTGGCATTCTCTCAACATGCCCGAACCATCTTAACCGATTTTTTCCACATGTATCTACTAACGTCTCTTCTGCATCACATTGTTTGAGAATTATGTCGTTACTCACTTTGTCCATCAGAGTTTTCCCGCATATCATGCGTAATAATATCATGTCAATTGAATTATTGCAATTGTCAATTTCTCATTGAGTTATACAGAGCTTCTTAATAAAATATATCATACTGCTAATTTGACTATTTGGTACATTGGTTTCATTAACTTATCGCAAAAAGGATTAAATGATTCATGTAATAGATCAATTACTGTAAATTCTAAAGAGAAATTATATGCTGTCTCTATAGTTTAACCGCGATTTTAACTGACATTGTCAGGCAGTTCAATGTCAGAGCTGCTCCTGATCTGGCTTTGTCTAGACGAGGTTGTCTTTTCTGAAAGGTCTATTAGTCTGCGGGCCAGATCAGAAGCCGATTAGGTTTTCATGACTTATAAAAATGTATGTAAGTGCCAGAAGATTTTTTCATACAGGAACCAATAACACGGTAAAAGTTCCTTTCAGAAAAAAATATACCCATGATTAATATGAAAAAAAACGAATTCCCTCCTCACAAAATGTTTCTACATCTATAATTACACGGAGAAAAATGGATGTTCAAATCTAACATCTAGATGTTCAGGGTTAACATATTTTATGTTTAACTATGTATGAAAACAATCTAGATGTTCAAAGTTAGCATCTGTAGATCTTAAAAAGTGAGATATCACTCTCTAACATCCAAAATGTTCAACTGAAAAATCTGAGATATTAAATCATGTATGGTTAATGGTTATGTCAAATAACAGCTGTAAATATGTGAGGAGTTTACTTATTTCAGGACAGTTAGAAATTAATTGATAACTTATTTTTGAAAGTAAAATTAAACTTGGATGTTCGCATATAAAAACGAAAAACACATTGTTATAAATATCTGGTTGAATTTTCAACCACATGCGGTTGAAGTTTTATGCAATTACAGTTGTTGACCCGTGCAGAAATTGCCAAATGTTTGCCTTATTTCCGATTTGGGCCAGATCGGGCACACAATTTTGTGGTTGTTAAATTTGGCCCCGTCTAGACCCCGACTTAACAGCCAAGCTTGCCAGTGGATGGCGCTCCATTAATTTCGTGGACTCAAGTGGGTTGACTCCAAATCGCCCGAGTTTCAACGTAAAGTGTCAAGCGTCAAAAATATTTCCATTATTATTTGGAAAAGTGACAAAATAAGTGAGAAAAAATGCCAAAAGTGAGCACAAGACGATTGCGTAGGTATAGTATACTTCAAAATATTCCTGAATTACGTGTTGAAGACTATAATAAGCAAATTTATTAAGAATTTTAAGATGAAACCTAACCTCGAAATGAGGTTATTTATTTATAAGAAAAGTAGCGAAAGCTATATTTCATTTTTTGAATGCGAAAACGAATTAAATTAACAATGACGTCTTAAACATATTCATTTTCACGTATTTTTAGGTGATTTGATACTTTCCACAATTAGGTTCAATATAGAAATTGAAAGCAAGTTCAATTTAGAAATTAAAACCAAAAATATATTGCAAAATACTTAAATGGTTTATCATACACAAATACTGGCTGTTATGTTGCGTCGTTTGACTTTTCCGTTTGCTCGAAAAAAAGTGTCTAACATACTCCAATTTTTTCATATCGCGATCGGTTAGATAACTTGATATTTATATTCTCAAATTTCAGTTAAGGAGGTGATATATTCGATTTTAATATTATTTTATTTAAGAATCCCTTTTAATTAAGAATAAGAAAAATAAATTAATATGGGCCCGATCGGGGCCAGGTATGGTTATCTCTGGGCGCAGAGCTTAAGCCCCGATCGGGCATCGCGTTTCATTTCGAGCCTGGTCCCATCTAGATAGCCTGATTTGGGCCAAATTCTGCCCGGTCTGGCCCCGATCAGATCCAAATCGGATTTTCTGCACGGGGAAATTTTCACTAAGTGTGAATGAAAAATCAGCTCGTGTAATTGAAATTTCAACTATGCAGTTGAAAATTCAACTACATGTAATTGAAATTTCAGTAAAGCGAAAAAAAATTTATTCGGCACAGTTAGTGAATTTCAGAGCAGGTAAATTTTGGAGGGAAATGAATAGGTTTCATTCAAGTTTTTTAAATAATCAAAAACCTTAAATAAAACTCATAAAGATTCCTTAAAAATATTGTGCTTTGAAATGCACTAACTGTACCACAAGAATTCTGATGAGAAATCATGATTTATTTCATAAGTTTTCGTCGAAAGATCCATGAGATTAATAAAGTATACATATAATATTTAGAAAAATAAGCAGCTTTAAAGAAGAAAAAACAAAAGGTACATTGGAATTATATTACCATAATGAATTTCGTCTCCGTGTTTGTAATCATAACCTGAAAGAGCATAACAGTAGTTAGTACCGATAGTATGAATGAAATTTTCTCATTGTGATAATATTATTTCAACGTACCTTTTGTTCTTCTTCTCTAAAGCTGCTTCATTTCCTAAATATTATATTATGTTCTTTGTTAATTTAATGGATCTCACGATACAAACAAGGACTCGTTTTTATTAATTTATTAATTAATTTTATTTCAATTCTCTGAATGAAAGAGATTTCAAACACGAAAGTAGTTGAAAAGTGGTTGAATTTTCAACATATTTCTAATAGTGATGGTAGCGCATACTTCTGCGCATAGTGCGAATGAATTTTCAACCACAGTTGAATGATTTTTTTTCATTCTGGCAAATGAACCAGATTTCAACCACAAAAGTGGTTGAAAAATGGTTAAAAAATGGTCGAATTTTCAAGATATTTCTAACAGTGCAGATAAAGGGTATGAAATGTCGATCAGATGATACATTCCGTCAAGCTCAGGTTATATGTTCAATATTTTAAATTCAAAATCAAAACGGGAGGTAAGTAAGCACTAGGCTGAGTGACAATTATGTGACGTACGGCCAGATTGTTCGTGGTCGATTGTCTATCTTCAGAACTCTACTGTCGAAAAAAACCGCTGAACTCGGGAGCCGCAATTTTCTGCAGTTTTCATCTACCCTAGCATACGCAGGAAAATGCGAGGTACTTCTAACAAAGCCGGATGCAACCGCGTGTTAACACTAGTGAGTAAAGTCATACAGTGATTCTAAACTCACCTAAGTCAAAGAAAATTTCCACGAGGGTGACCCATGTATGGACCTCTGTTTCGCCGGGCTTTAAAATAAAGGCATTTAAAATAAATGCAAAAAAGTACTTAGATGGAAAAGCCTAACCAGACAATAATAATACAAATTATAATACTAATAACAATAAGTAAAAAGTCAGTTGAAAAATTTAAGGTCATATTCCATTGTAGAAATTGCCTTATTTTGCCTCATTTAAAAAGGGGCGCTGGCAAGGCGCAGACCAGTTTTTCTATTTTCAATAAAAATAATTAAATTATTATGGGACACAAATAGGGCTTTAAAATATAAATATCTGTTATTAACTATAAACACACTCTTGTTGTTCCGAATTAAAAATAATAAAATGACTTCCGCATATTGATAATATATTAAAAAAAATTTGTGGAGTTTTGCGGAAGCTTGCCCCAAGTCGGGAATTCACGAGAGATACTCTGTTACGCTACACATCTGCCATATCGCGCCCGTCCAGGGACGTTTGGTCTCGCGTCTGAACTTCGCGTGCGTGGCGCTAGTATAAAAATATGTACAAATATGGCCGTCCACGTAAAAATAATAATATAACCTCAATTCATGTGCAATTAAATACTCTATAAAATATACTCTGTACATTGAATATATAATTTATAAAGTGAAAATGCAATGTCGAAATGGTAAGTACAATACTAAAAGACCTATGAAAATAATTTATCATAAAAATCACCGAAATTATTTTCCTGTACATATTATCCTTACTTACCTTTCTTGAATTTCGTACGACTTTTAAAAAATGTATGACCACATTTACACTTACATAGACAGTTATGACTTTAAATTAATCATTATTTATAACATGGCCCAATAATTTCATAAATAATATTTGATACTTATTGATTTGAGGTTATATTATTGTATTGTTACGATTGTCTCGTGGGCGGCTATATTTCTACCACGTGATTTGTACAAATGTTCATACTAGTGCCACGCACGGGAAGTTCAGGCGTGTGTAGTTCGCGAAAAAATAGGCTCATTTTTCGTTACATTACTTTGGTCTCCTTGTGTCTATTCTCCATGATATTATATATCGAAGATAAAAGTATTATTTTCAGTAAATAGTTTTTTATAAACATTTTACACGCTGACGGCTAAAACATAATTAATATGAAAAGAAAAAACACTTTAGGCCTAGGTCGAATACGTGTTAAGAAAAATCGTGCAAGACGAAAACTTAATTTATTTTCATTGTGCTCATACAAATAAAAATTTATTTATTTATATTTTAAAAAATTGTACTCGCCCAAGAAGAAATTGAAATATATTATTAGTAATTCTATAATATTTGCTAGACGTATGCATTGTGCAATTTTTCTTTTATTGCTAAAGTTTTTTAAAATATGGAAACTTACATTCAAATAAGTTGCAAAAAAGATGTATTCAGTGAATTTTTTAGTTTTCAGAACATTTACTTAAACATAAACCGCCCTTATCCAACATTTTTGTAGAAACTATTCAAGACGCTGAACAAAAAATACGATTGTTGAATTTAAAAAGTCGGCGACAAAGTTGCCTTTATACGGGAGATTCCGAGTATATACCTATTATGAGAAGGCGAAATAGATAGGAAATAAATGTAGGCAAAAGAAGGAGATCTTGACTCAAGATGTAATCTCAAATGTGTCAAAATTAAATACTAAAGTATATTTGAAGGCTTGTTAGTCAATTCCATATTCGATTATTAAATATTTATTTCTAAGTGAATATCATACATGACAATTTTAAACTTATGAATATATTTTGAAACAGTTTAAATTTGATAAAAAGCGAATTTTCCTTTTGTAGTAAATTTGAAAGTTTAGTAAAGTTATCAAGTTTTTGCATAATTTAAAATGTTACAATTTAAACGATTTCTATAATTTTACTGTTCTTGAAAACGGGTTTTTTGCAGCATCAAAGACTGAAAAATTACAATATTATATATATTTACAGTAGCATTATACTAATAAAATAAATTTTTTTCTGAAACTAGTTTTTGTTTATTACTATTATGATTTAGGAAAGTAGGGCATAGCTCCGAAAAACTGGGCAGGCCCTGGCAAGTTTGCCATAAGTAGGGCGAAAATCTGCAAAAGCGTTACACGCCATGTATGGCCCTTGCCAGTTGACCCGATCAGGGCCACGCCAAAACTATGGACAACTGGTCAGTGCCTTATCAGTCCCACGTTTATATTTCTACACGGGTTACTTTATTTTTATATTGTAATGTGTATATTAATTCTATATAGAACATATATATGATGGTATATTCAACTTAATTTACGGTATTGGCTTTACTTACATTTATATTAAATTTTAATTGGATTTTTTTAAACAGTGTATTGCTGAAAGTACATTTTGGATAAAAGTTTAAAGACCGGTAAAAAAACGGCAAAATAGCAGAAAGTCGCATGTATATATGGAGCGAATCTCATTTTCGGCAAGTCTCATTTGAAGTCCACAAAAAATTAGCAAAGTGCGGCGAAGACATCCCTGTGATTAATCACAGAAGTAATTTAACTCAGCCCTCTCATTTTTGCTCATTATTTGTGAACCCAATACTTTTTCTGATTCTTGAGAGATGCCGTACGCAAATTTTACTGCGGCCGCATATGTGACTTTCCTCATTTTTGCCAATTTTTCCTAATGAGATATGGCCGCAATGTGAATTGCCGAAAATGAGACTTGTCACAACGACACTTGCCGGAGTTTGAAATGGACCAGGATCCAATTCTTTTTAATGTTCGCAGAAATAAATTTGGAACAATCGAGAAAATGAGCCTCTTAAATTCTTTCGAATGTCTGCATAACATA
>NC_046660.1:83458106-83491262 GCF_010883055.1 Belonocnema kinseyi
TTGTGCACCTACTAATTACTATAACCAACGTGTAAATGAAAGCACGTGGCTTTAACACCACTGAACTGCGTTGATAGTAGCGGTTTCTAGTTCCTTTTATCAATTTCCACTATTCAGGTCAGCGCATTTCCTGCGACCTTGAACCCGAGGATACTTAGCATATTTCCTTTCATTTCCACGTCTCTGCTAATCTCTAAGGAGATCTTCGAAAACAGAAGCATCGGTTTTCCGTCTACGCTTTTGTCCTAGATCTTCGGGTAATTGAAAGAACACATAGTGGCTTGCGCAGCACACCACTCTGTACGTTCAGCACGAAATCACCAACGCGCTCGCGCCGCATTTTAAGCGAGAGGTTCAATTCCGGTATACTGGGCGGGGACTGGAAACCCTGAATGTGCTGAATGGTCTTAAAAGCACCGCCCATGTGGACGCCCCTGATTCTCTTTTTCACTCTCGGTAAAAAAAAAGATAAAAGAAAAAATTAGGAGGGAGAGAAAAAGAGTGGAATTTAACGTTATACCTTAGCCAGCAATGTTTGCATGATTTAATTCAGCTTTCAGAGATAAAAAAAGAGATTGTAAGCCTGCCATCGTTTTTCAATAATGCCTATTGACCAGTTATCGAATTTATTTGTTTTAACGTCTGTTCTTACCTGAATTACTTTTTTTTATGGTCTTCACGTAGTGAAAAGAAATTAATTAGAGGCATATAAGGGGATATTTAGGAAAAGGGTTGAAGAGTATCAGAGTATTAATAGGCACTATATAAATTCAATCAAGAATTGTTGCTTGTTTTTTCCTTCAAATCATCGCTATTGCAGGCTTCATACTCTATCCTCTATTCCTCTCTTTTTTCTATTTTAAGAGATAATTCCTCTTTTCCCCTGTTTTCAATATTCTTCCCCGTTTCCCCTTTTTTCGTTTCTTCGTCTGAATTAACGTGAACTAAATTAATAGAACCCAGTGAGAAAATCCAAATATTTTTGGTTGATATTTAATTCTCTTTGTTGAAAAACCTACTACATGTAGTACGTTTCTCAACCAAAATAAAATATGCATATTTCGATGAAAATTTTATTATTTTATTGGAAATTCAACTACATATTTTTTTTTAACTTTGTCTGTTTTGGCCGAACATTAAACCGTTTTATTATTTATTATTTATTCGTCATTTGGACAGAAAATTGATCCTAGATTAAAAATTGAACTATTTGGTTTAAGATGCAACATTTTTTGTTTTAAGTTCAATATTTTTGGATTGGAAATTTCATCATTAGGTTGAACATGATACTTTTTAAATAATCTTTTTGGTTGAAAAATAATTTCTTTGTTCAAAATTCGACTATTTTGTTATAAAGTCATCTTTTTTATTAAAAAGTCACCTGTTTTGTTGTAGATTCCTCTTTTTAATAGAAAATTCTATGTTTTGGGTTAAAACTTCATCAATGTTGGTCAAAAAAAGTTATTTTTGTTGTGTTGCTGAAAATTCATTGCTCTTGGTGTAAAATTAATTTTGTTGTTAAAAATTCATCTTTTAAGTTTTAAAACTCAACTATTTTCTAAACATTTCACTTTTCTCAGCTTGAAAACTCACATCTTTTGTTAAAAATTTATTTATTGTGGTTAGAAAATAAATCTGCAGATTTATTGCAGAATTGACTCCATTTGTATGGTTGACGATTCTCTAGTATTTTATTGAAAACTCGTCTTGGTTGAATTCGGTTTTTTTTGATTTACAAGAAATCTCGTTTTTGGTTGAAATAACAAGCATTCCATTTTCCGTTGTGATTTATTTAGTGAAATATTTAACTGCTTGGTTAAAAGTTGAACTAATTTGTTAAAAATTCCTTTTATTGGTTGAAGATTTATAACTTTACTGTTAAAAATTCGTTTTGTTTTCTTGAATCAATTCAACGAATTTTTATTTTTAATTACAATCTTTTTTGGTGAAATATCAAATATCGAGAACATTATCGTTGAGGTGCAAGCATCTTTTTGCACGTTTCCAAAAAAATCCAGAGTATTTAAATAGGTGAAAAGTGAACGTTAAAAAAAAAGGAATTTTTTTCTGATCATCCATAAGTCATCCTTTTCGGGCCCTAAGTGGGTGCTAGCTAACTCGAAATACTGAAAACGATCTTTTAAGTGTCTCATTCTAATATTTTTTTTGTAAATTTCCAAAAAAAAACCAGGGGATTTTAAAGTATAAAATATAAAAAAATGAACTCCATAAAAATGCATTTTTTCCTCATCATCTACTCAGTCTATAGTCAGGAGTTGGCTTGCCTATCAGGATCAACAAATTTTTTAAGTATCGAATTAAAATATTTTATTGTAAATTTCTAAAAATATTGAGGGTCTTTAAAATTATAAAATGTGAAAAAAGAACATTAAAAACAAATACTATTTTCTCATAATCTAAGAGTTTAAAAATAATGTTTAGTGTCAACCATCTCAAATATATTTTGACAAGACCGACTGAATATTAGATTATATCATCCACTCTCTAAATATGAATCGGTGCAAAATTCACTGATTTAAATAGCAGTTAGAAATTTCACTGATTAATCAGTGATTTCGGACTCATTCACTAAGGGGCCGTACTTAAATTACGTAAGACGTTTCTTATCCATTTTTGACCCCCTGCTCTCCCCCTATGTAAGATTTCGTAAGATTCGGTCACCCTCCCCCCCTCCGCCCGAAACTTACGTAAGATTAAAAACTTTGTAAATTACCGTACATTTCCCGGATAACAGGGAAAAACTGGTATGTAAATCAAACGATTATAATAATTTATTAGTTACAATACGTTAGCACATCGGTCGGAAACGCTTGTTTACCAAATTTCTATTTCATCAATCGCATGTATCGAGCACGACAATTAACACAAAGCTGGTCGTCAAAACAAATGAAACACGCAACACTGCTATCGATCCTAAGAATCGATCCGTCGTACGATAGTATCGTCAGTAACAATAGTGTCGATTTAATTTATGCCGCTGGAGCTTGAAAATGATGAAAAAGTTATGCTTCAAAATTACTTCTTGAGTTTGCTTCTATATCAGCGAATTTATAATATCCATATTATCTAAAAATATTTTTTATGAATGCATAAAATTTTGGATAATTACAGATGTTTTTTCAGTACAAAATTCACATTTTTTTCCATGCATAGAAAGCAGGTATTTTATTTTTTACGTAAGATTGTCAATGACCCTCCCCCCCCCCCCGTACGTAATTTAAGTACGGCCCCTAATCAGTTCAGTAACACCAGAGTAAATCATGTGAAGCATAACCTCTAAAAAATCAGTGAAATTTCACTGATTCAGATTTGAAGAGCAGATAAGCGCTAGATTAGCTTCTCCAGACTAGCATTTGGCAATACAAAAACGTTTCATTTCTACTCAGCACCATAATAGACCGTCTCGACAGCGTTACGTTTGCGGTTAGGACAACCTATTCTAGCCCCGAATAATTCCCCGGTAATTTTCTAGACGTGAATTTTTGGTTTTAGGGAGTACTTTAAACTGTGATAAATATGAAAATTGTAATTTTTCGTGAATATACAATTACAATAAACAAAGAGGCAACTTATACACTGCATTAAATTATGAAGGTGCGTATACGCGTACCCGTGCAGAAATTGTCCAACCTATTTCCTAGTTCAGATCTGGGCCCGATCGGATTTTCCACATGTGGCCCCAAGGGGGCAGATGATGTGGCTCGCATCAGTGCTACGTCGCGTCGGGTTAGGTTAGACAAGATTATGTCAAGTTTTCTATTATCGTCGTGATACTGTTTTTCTTTCATCGAACTTGAAATGCCAAAAGCAAATAGTAGATTGTGAGTTTGGAGTCACAGAATTGTTGGTGAGATTTTGTATATCCGCAGTAAAGACAAAGGTAAGCTTTAATTCGCTAGTATCAACATCGCAATTCATTTTTAGCTTTTAAAGATTTCCAGCAATGTATTCGAGAAAGCGTCGTCATTTTAACTTAAAATGACGACGCTTTCTCGAATATTCTTAAAATTTTTAAGCGCATTTACTATTTATGTGGATAAAAAAATGTTTTTCAAGCTTTTTAGTATTTTATATTTTGTTGCTGATATTGTGAAAATAGAGATTAGCTTATACCAAATGTAATAATTTCCAGATTAGTAACATTATAGATTAAATGCTTTTTATATTTTCCCGAACATAACCTCACTTTTTATATCTCACTCCACGTGTCCCATGTGTATTAGTCAAACAAAAATCATTGCAAATAAATATTGAGAAGATTCAAAAATATTTATAATTAGAATTCATTTGGGCTTGTGTGTGTAAAAGCTCTAAATTTGAACATTGTTAGTCAAAGCATAATAGTTTTCTTCAAAATGCAAACTCTTCTTGATAAATTCAAGCAATACAAACAGATAATGTAATGTAAGATGTTGAAAATGAGATATAATGTATAATGATATATAATGTAGAATATTGAAAAATTAAAGTGTTGTAAAATGCAAAGTTAAAAAAATATTGATATAAAAACTTTTGAAATTTTACAAATTATAGAAATAAAAAATTATAGGGGCCATGTCTGGGCCAGATCGGGTTCCCATTTTGGATGCCCAGATCTGGGCCCAGTCGGGTAGGGCGTTCCATTTACGGTCTGGCGCTAGACCGATTACCCTATCGGGCACACACTTCCCGATCGAAGTCCGACCGGCGCCACACTAAAATTTCTGCACGGTTATACGTAACCTATTGGCTTTGGACCTTTTGACTTTGAACCTTTCGTTTGGAGTAATGGTTGATACAACAAAAAAGTTTTGCTTGGTTAATCAAATATTTTGTTAAATAAACCAACATTTATTTGATTCAACCAAATTTCCATGTATATTCAAGAAAGTAGTATTTTTCAAGAAATTTTTTTCTGATTGTATAGCCGTTGCCATTTCAACATATAGTAATCGTCTTGGTAACAAATTGCACGCGCAATGTGCACGGCTTTTGGGCATCTTAATAAAAGGCGGCAGTAAGTTTTACTATGCATTTGTTAAAGAAAGCTACTTCGTATAGAAAAACTTACTGTGGTGTAATCTGCCTCAAATGCCAAAAGAGTTTGATAAAAACTAACGCACCCAATAGCATATATGCCTCTTTATCAAATAATGTTAGTGCAGACTGACGGTTTAGACGGTTTAATATGGATAAAAACCGCGTGTTTTTCATGCTCATGTATAAGGAAACATCGATTATATATAGATACAAGTATGTACACGAAAGGTGTAACAATTCTGGCTTTGTCGGCAGATCATTACAACAAGCCATTATCATTAACTAAATACTGAACCGATTTATCACTATCCATATAAAGTATCTTGATATATGTAATCCGAGATGCAATCAATTATAAGAACCAATTCGTTGGTTCTTTTACGAAATCTGGTTATATCATTCGATTTACGTATAAATGCCATTGTTAAAGGTGGGTGTGGTTTTTAAAAGCCTAATGCATACGTGATGGTCAGATATTTTCTATTTTGGGAAATTTCTACATTTTTGTGGAGGACATATGGTTTGGAACAAATTTTTTTTGTTCCTATCAATCTGAATGATTCTTTTACTGAAGAATACGCAGAAAAAAGAACCTTATATTTGACTGAAAACCAAGTTAAATCTACTGATATTCCAAGAACGTATATGGACAACACGACAGTTCAGTAAACGTTACAATTATAGGCAACTAAATATGACTATCATTGATGGTTACCAGTAGCGATTCTCAAGTGGTGCTGACCTGCGGATCAGTAGATTTTCCTGATCCAGTCGCTATTCTGCACAGTTCCTCGGTGCTGGAATTACGAATGATCGTGTCACCTTAACGAATATTATAAAGAGATCTAACTTATGTTAACGGCATAAACTTATAGTTTAGTCAGCACTTTAACTTGTGAACAAGTATTGCTAAAAAATAATTAATAAGTAAGCGCTCGGTTAATTCTTATCTATATTTTCGGATAAATTTATAATTAATCGGTATTTGTAAGTTACAATGATTATAATACAATTAAATTTTTTCACACAATGGGGGACATTCGAAAGCATAAACCTAAGCATGCAAGTCAATTTTCTTAACCGCTATAGACTATTACACGAGTTGCGATCTGTAAAATAATTTCGAAATGCATTTGTAACTGTGGTGGCGAACTTGGGAATGACTTCTGAATACGCGCCCATAACATCGCGACACCCAACAAAAGATCTCGGATTTACCTTAAAGCCATGGAAGTTAGCTGAAACAATTACGAAAAACGAAAACGTCCTGCTCCAATAAACTATCAAGTGTATTACGCGATCTCCCGTGCAGAAATCGCCCGATTTCAAACTTAATATTGATCTGGCCCCTATAGGATTTCCCGGTTTGGCCCTGATCGGTAGAACACTGTGGCCCATACCTGGGCCCGACTGGGCCAGACCGATTTTCTAATGAAACGCCATCTCTATGTGCTCGCAGAACTAGTGCTGCTTGATGTTTTCTGATAGACCAGTGAAATTTGTATACATGCTTCTCGTTTATAATATTCTGTCAATGATTAAAAATGAATAATGCGAGTAAGCCACGTGTTCGAAGGCACCAAACACCAGCCAGTATACCTTTAAGTATAATTACACTCTGCGGGCTCTTTGAAACTAACCTCAAATACAATAATAATTAATTAAATTGTTTTAGGTAAAATTAGTATATTTCCCATTACATGAGTCAAATATTATTATATGATGAAATTTATCAAGTTCTTTCGTTTTCAATTATTATTTAAGAACACAAGATTTTTCGATTTAATGTAGAGTTAGAATTATCAAATCTATTGACAAGAAGTGGATTGCAGTAGGCACAAAATTGTAATTTTTTTAGAAGTGAGAATAAAATATGTGATAGAATCGATTCTGTTATTGAAACTTTGATTCTGTATTTAATAATAAATTCATTACAGACATACATTATGGACAATTTTTCATAACATGAATTTCAGTATCAAGTAGTACAATCAAAATGCAAAATTCAAATTGTGTAGGGATTCCAACAAGAGCTAGTTACTGAACTGCGCATGTGTCGCAATCGGCATCTAATTGGTTTCGCGCTAAGTTTAAAATGCTAAACAAAGTTATTTTTCTTTTTTATTATAAACAATGACATTTCAACTTATAAAAATGTCCATTAGGTCGAAATTAATAATTAATAATACAAATTAATTAAATGCATATTCTGTAAATAATATTTAAAATAACCAGAAATATTTAATTCAAAACTTTTCATTTTTGTTTAAAAGTTGTTTCGTCTATATTGCTTCTTGACAGACGTGAAAAAATAAAACAATATAATAAATGATAGCTCAATTTTTCGGCGAAAATATTATCTACAACCACCTTCTCGAATTTCTCAAGAAGTAATGCAATTGACAGAAAACCGAAATTCTTTACTGTAAAATGTTAATAAATCGTAAATCATACGTTATTTCCCGCTTATTTTCTTTGGAAGCATTCGAAAATGTCAAGTAGTAGGGAATATTTTTGAGAAAAAAGTTTTTCCAATTTGTTAAGAATTTTTATAGACAAAATTTTTTTCAAGAAATTAAAATTGTTGATTAAAATATTTATGGTTATCATCCATTTTTTTTATGAGAAACTAAGCTTTCCTTCGAAACTGATGCCATCTACAATAATCTTACGTTTCTCGAAAGTATAATTAAATTTTGTAGTCTGAAACCTCTTCTTTTCGTACATGTCGTACTTTAATGTTAAATTAAAATAACTTAATTGGAAATTCAAAATATTAAGGTGGCCTTCGAAAGGAGAGGACCATTCGATAGTTTCGCGTTTACTTACATTAAATCTCCATTCATGGAATTCACGAATGGATTTTAATGAGACTTATCGTGTACCGATCGGGTTTCCCGATCGGTTGTCCCGACCTGGCTCCGATTTGGGCGTGTGTTTCATCCGCGATCTGGCCCCGACCAGGATTTCCGATCGGGACCCAATCTGGACTGGTTGAAATGATCGACATTTCTGCACGGGCATTTCTGCACGGGCTGTGAAGAAGTTGTGCCATCCAAAATTTTGTTAATTTTTATAAAACCCCTTCATTACTAAGTGGGAATGTTGTGTAATGTGACGATTGTCACAGAAATATCAAACAAGAAATGTTTTTTACGTGATGCAATCCATCCATTGCCTATATTGCACGGTGAATTCACCCGGTGGTCCGCACAGATAGGTTGCGTTGTTACGACTTTAGGGACGAGCTAATGAAACTGAAGTTCGCAACGTTTACGACAACGAAAATATTTTTTTTATAAAAAGCTAGCTAAGCAAACCAGTCAGATCGGTAGCATGTACCGATCCTTCGGTAAAGTACATTGCGCCAATATTTTACTAAAGGCAAACCATTAAATTAACCTTAATTTCATTGTGATATTTACGAAATGCTAAGTGATTTTAACATTTTGCCCCCCTTATTATAAGCAGTTTATACTTTTATTACGATTATGAATGTGTAACGAAAAATAAAAATAAAAATTTTGTTTTTCAGAAAGCAGAAGTTCGCTTTGTGTTGGTTGCGGGGGTCGCATTCACGATCAATGGATCTTGAGGGTGGCGCCCGATCTCGAATGGCATGCTGCGTGTCTAAAGTGCGCAGAATGTCAACAGTTTTTGGATGAAAGCTGTACCTGTTTCGTTCGCGATGGCAAAACTTATTGCAAACGCGACTATGTTAGGTAAGTAATAATAAAATTTGCTAATAAACATGGAATCATTCAAGACAAATTTATTCTAGATTTTTATTTTAGCGAATAGTATTTTCGAAATCCTTATAAATTGTACGATTGAACACTGCTTATAACAAAAAATTTCTAATGCTCATACCATATTAATTCCCATTCGAACTAATGTTGAAAACATAAAAATGAAACAAAAAAGATAAAATCAAATTGATTGAACTATATTACTCAACAATTTGTAATATCGTATATAAATATTTTCAAATTCTTAAACTACACAGAGAAAAAGATATCGCACAATGATATCGCAAAAGCTCTGTATTGAAATAAAGCGCAATATGATAAGGTACAAGAGGGTTCCGGAGCTTTTTATAAAAAGCTATAGGATATTATAATGCACTAACATCGCTTGGACACTACTAGAACCCTCGTATATATATATAATATAATAAAATAATAATATAAATAAAATCTGGCAATCTACGATATAACGATTTTACGCTATCATAATGTGACAATTGCGATATATAGCGCAGGAACTACGGTATATATTGCAATTCTTGCGATATCGTTTTCTCCGTGTATAACCTTCAGGGGCGCCATTACACAACTTTCCCACATCCCATTTCCACTTTCTATATTTCACTTTTCACCTGTCATGATTTTTCGTGATAAGTGACGTTTCAAAATTCAGTGGTGACGTGTGGTGTAAATTTTTTTTAATTTATCATTTTATATAGGTGAAAAGTGGGACGTGGGATGTAGAAAAATTACGTAATGGTATAAATAATCAAAACATGAACGAATATTCTAAATAATATACAATTTCTAATGTAAATAATTTAAAAACCGTATTATAGAAATTTTCAAATTTTTAAATTGACATCGTAAAAATAAACAATTTCAAATCGGAACATTTTAAGGAGGGAACCTGTGTAACAGCCTGAAAATTAGGATATTTTTTGGGAAATTCGGGGGGATTAAAATAATAACGAATCTTTCAAAAACTTTTTTGATTTACTCAGGCACCCCTGAAGTATAAAACAAACGTAATTTCAGCATGATAGACCAATAATATTTTAATTTATAAGGGCGGTTGTACGAATGTCCAAATTCGATAGGGATCCTAAGTTAGTCGGAGAAATAAAAACAAAACAAAAAACATTAAAATTTCACAAAATGGCGGCCATTTGAAAAAAATTCGATTTTTAACCAAAAATTTGCTTCAATTTGTCTTTAAAAAAATTTTTGAAACAATTGTTTTTCGAACTGCAAGTGGTTCACCGATAATTAAAATATTTCAGCAATCTGTATACGCAAATTTAAGTCAATCGGTCAAATAATTTTTGAACTATGAGTCGGGCAATTTTGAAAAATTTGAAATCGAGAAAAACGTGACAATTGTCTTAAGAGTTTCAATCGTTACTCGACCATTCCGGGAGCATAAATTAAGCCCACTTCTTCGTGGATCTGATTTATTTCCAAAATCATATTTTTTCGATATTGCTGATTAGCTGCAATTTTTTTTACTTGCACGTAGCTACACCTTGTGTGGGTTCGATCATGGCCTGACCGGCAGTGCGCTGTTTCGGGGATAAGGAACGCAGGTACGGCTCTGGGATTCCACCCTTAAATATTGTAAAATTCTAAATTAATTAAAAATATTGTACACGATTAAAATTGGAATAGTTTCACATCGCATAAAAACTGGTAACTTTTAAGAACATTTAAAAGTGAATTTGAAGTTCAAAAACACTTATTAGAATTCCACTGCTATAAACTAGAAACCATAGAAAATTACCTTATTGAAATTGACTAAATTAAAGCTTGAAAATAAACAAATTTTCTAATTAGGAATAAGAGAATAACGAAAACATGAAAGATATACATACATATTATATATATATTAGAAAATTATCTATGAATTTTTAAAATTTTTAATCGGAATATTCTAAATATTGTATAACATTTGAAATTTCTAATTGGATGAATTTCAAAAACGGGATTACAGAAATTCACAACTGTTAAAATTTGTCACCGTTAAAAATAAAAAATTTCGAATCAGAATATTCTAAATTGTAAAATTCTAAACTTAGTTTTAAATTGTATATATGATTTCCAAATTTAAAGAATTTAAAATCGTATAAAATTTGGTAACATAAAAAAAATTTTTTTAATGAATTTAAAGCACAAAAAACTAACTAAGATTCCAAATTAGAAGCACTCAATTTATATTCCGGTCTGAATTGATTAGTTTTTATTTGAAACTTATATAACTTTGCAACATATTAATTCTAGAAACTTTAGAAATTTAGAATTTTAAACATTTTTAAAGCAAGTTTTGGGGTAAAGTTTAAAGTATTCTAAGCATGATTTATTAGATGCGTGCAAAAATTAAAATTATTAGTGATTTTGAATTTTCAAAATTAAAACTTTCTAAAACCTGAAAAAATATGTTTTAACTGCGAACTGTTCGGAAGTAAATCAGTGCATATTTTAGAAGTTTAATATTTTTAAATTCAATTAGATAATCGTGATAATGTAAACTATTATAAATTTAAACGTTAAAATTATAAATTGTTTCCTGAAGCATGCTTCATCATTATATCAGTTTTCTAAAAAATGGATCAATTTTCAAATTTCAAAACAATACGATTTGGAGCCGTTAGAAATTAAATTATACTTACGTACACGGATTGACTTACAAAATGACAAACACCAACATGATGGTCAGTCGCGGATTTGGATTAAAAACCTTCAAACTCTCGTGCAATTCTCTATATTTTTTCTGAAGCAAAAAAAGAAACGTCATTGTGGATCAGCATTGATGCAAACATTTTTTGCGCATGACACAATGTTTATTTGAATTGATCCGTCAGACGTCGAGAAGCTCGGACGGGAACTCGACGCGCATATCCGGCTGAAATTCCAGAGTTGCTACACGAGTTTGAAAAAAAATAATTCCGGAACGACATGCGAGTGACGCGAACGAGTTTGTTGTTCCTGTCACATTCAGTCAAAAACAACCATTGAACGCCTTTTTCTTGCAACCACGTGGGTGTTCCGCACCGTTTACGAATATTGCAAAACCTAGCATCATCGATTAAAAAAGTCTCGATTACAACGTAAAACTATAAACTAAATCTTCCTGAATTATATGTATTTGTAACTATCATTTTTTAAATCCTGAAATTCAATTTCAGTAATTATATCACTAATTTGAAAGATTTTATATGAAATTCCAAAGTTATAAATGGCAGAAAAGAAAATAGTGTAGTAGAATTGGGAGAATTTCATTTCAATTGTATTCTTTCAGGTTATTTGGTACCAAGTGCGATAAGTGCAGTCAGTCCTTCAGTAAAAACGACTTTGTGATGAGGGCGAAAAGCAAAATCTACCACATCGATTGTTTTCGATGTTCAGCTTGTATGAGACAACTTGTCCCTGGAGATGAGTTTGCTTTGCGACATGATGGACTTTTCTGCAGGCACGACCACGATGTCTTAGAAGGAGAAAAACTCTGTTCTGGACCCGGAGGTGTGCCCGGAAATGAAAATAACAATAACGCTACTCTAACCAACAACAATCATCACCTACATCCGAATGATGGATCCATGTCTGGTGAGCCTTTAAGCCTCAAAATTGAAATTAATTGCAAAAATATAATAATAATAATAATAATAATAATAATAATAACCCTCAGTGGCTCAGGCGTTTAGGCGCTCTGACTTCAGGTTATAGAGTCCCGGCGTTCGATCGCTGAGTCGGTACATCTGGAAATTTTTCTATATACTTTTACCATGCAGGTTCTGGTGTTTAGCCCCCGTATCTTGCACTTGAATGCAACCAAGTCCATGGATGATGGGGTAAAAAACCAAACTTGCACAATATGTCCAATCAAGGCTACTGCTCTTATCAGATCACTTGGTTGCTTTGAAAAATGGTGTCCCGTGACTGATGATATACACCCGGCACAGAAAAAACTGGGGGTTCACTAAAGTTGCGGCTCAAATAAAAGTTGATATCGTTTAGAACTTGAGCTCCAATAGATACATGTAGAGAGCGAATAGGGTTCATCTTCATGAAGTTATTTCCATCGGAATTCCATTAAATTTGTGCCTTAAGTTTAAAATTATGTTATTAATTAAACAAAATGTCGAAGTAGGCAAAGCGAAAAATAGGTTCTTTTATACAAGGGCTCAATTTCAATTGGGATCCTTTAGAACACCACAGTAAAAAAAAAGGAACAATTTTGTTGCAGAGAATTTTGCTCCAACGATCATTTGACTGTAGGAATCATAATGATCAGTCCATTCGGATCAGTTTGATCTTATTTTTTGGTTCATTTTCCAGACTAAACAAAATGGCCGCCAATTATTGGCGCTGGTATCATAACGACATAACCTAAAATGGTATCTACCCGCACGCGAATGAGAACTACATTTAACAGGTGATATTTTCTAATATCAGATTTTGTTATTTTTTTAACTTTTCAAGTACACTGCACGATCAGAAACCATAAAAAGCTTGCATATGAGATAAAGTACTGCAAGAACATCAGCCATAGCTTGGTTTGACTTCACACATGATCCCGAATCAGATCATTATGATCTCAAAAGTAGATCATTCACTCCGGTCGATCGAAATGCTGTTGAATTCGATATAATTTTTGTTACGTATAAAAATGATATTGATTTCGGTATCATTCTGAACACGTTTTTTACTGTGACCAACTGAGGTATCATCTTTAGAGCTTATTTATTGTTTTGGGTTCCTATTCAGCAAGTGGGATTTATTTTTGTTGCAGCTCCTTTGGAACCAAAAATGGGTTCTAATGGAAACCCCAGTTTTTTCTGTGGGGCAGACCCATATAGATTATTTAAACTTACAACTCTAACAAAAATGCTTTTGACATATTGGGCTGTAAACACTTTAAGCCTGAGCGAAAAATGAGCTTCCTCATTTTTATAATTCAATGATTGTTCTATCATATTAATAATTAATTTATCGAATTATTCATTCTGATACAAGCATTTGATATACTGTGTTATACTGTCGTGCAAATTACCATTATCACTAATGGGAAATTGGCTGGGATTAAGAGGCTTAAAATAGTCTGACCAATTTCGTGTAAGGGTTGATTGTGTAACAAAGGAGACCTTTGACCTCTTTGTGTTGTGTTAGGATAAACAAACATAATCATCAGGTGTTGATAATTGAAGTTATTAGTACCGCTGAAGTTTAGTCAGCTTCCCTTGATAATTCTTGGATTTTGGGAGCTTAAAGTGGACACAGCCACGTGACCATACATAATATACGAGAGGGAGGACAATGTCCACTACCATTGATGAATACGATTCTATAATTTTAACTCTTCTCGTTGTATATTTAATACTGAGAATAGTTTTTTATTATAATATTTTGGAGGAAGATCCATTATGAACTTTGCAGAACTGCTCTTTTTATACAATCTGAAGGTATATAATTTTATTCCAAATATCTCAATTCGACTATCCACAAGTAAATTAAAACATATAAATGCTATGAAGAAGGTTTTTTGAAACATTTAATTATTCAAAAATGCTAAGCCATAACTTCTCTCTAGAGTTTGTGAGATTTTTTTGCAAATTGTGTCATAATAACAAATTTTACGAAATTGTCTCAAGTTAAGAGAATTATAATTTTCATTAAAAAAATAACTTGGCAAACAGGTTCTGTAAAATTAAGAAAAAAATACATATGTCAATTTTAAAATACTATTGATCCACAATTACTTTTAAACCAGCATAAACATCGTTTACTTCACTCTAAATTTGAATCTGTCATAGGTGACTGATACGAAGTCCATTTGGACGTATTCAAGTAATGCGGATTCGACGGCTGAAAAATGAGTCAATCTGATCCATTGATGATATCAGTCATTTTATATTAACCAATCTGTTAAATTTCCCACTAAAACCGTTAATTTTCAAGCAAAAGTAGAATAATTATATTTTCAATTAAACAAAATTAATTTTCAACAAAAGAGATGAATTTTGAATTTAAAAAAATGAATTCTCATTGAAAAATGTAATAGTTGATATTACAATAAAAAATTAATTTAATTTGAAATCAAAAACAGTAAACAGTTGATACATCTACCAAAAGGTCTTAATTTTAAATTATGAACAGTGGGATTTAACAAAAATATCATCAACTTTAAACCAAACATAGAATAGTTTCAATTTTAATTAACAAAATCAATTTTGAACCAAAAAACAAATTAATTTTGAACAGAACACAATAAAACTTTGAGACTGTGCTGGTTTTCAGGCTGATTAAGTTGAGGAATTATTCAGATAGAGTGCTGTTTCAGATGAAAACTCTTTTATTTGTACACGTCTGTGTGACCACCGGATACTCCCAGCAACTCCTTTTACTACTACTTGCGGCGTGGCGTCAATTCTCAGAAGAACTATATCAGGGGGCCCTATCTCAGAGTTTCACTTAATTCAAATTTCACTAAAAAGATGAATTTCCAATAAAAATGATGAATCTATAACAAACAAACGAAATATTTCTAAACAAATATTTCAACCTTGAAATTTAAAAATAAAATGAATTTTCAACCAAAATGATTAATTTTCTACCAATACAAACGAACTTTTAACCGAATAAGCGAAAGTTCAACCAAATTGTTTAATTTTCAACTGAGCATGATCAATTTTCAACCAAAAATTGCAAGCTTTATTTTCTAATTTAAAAAATTAATTTTCATTAAAATTAGTTTTTTTCAAGTCATTAGTTCAATTTTAAACTGAAGAAAAGAATTATCAACACAAATGATGAATTTTCAACAACAACAAAATTAATTTTTATGAAAGTAGTTCAACTTTCAACCAATTAGTAAAATTTCCAGTAAAGGAAGATGAATCCTCAACCAAAAATGTAACAGTTGATATTTCAGCTAAAAAAGATTTAAATTTTAAATTTAAAACAATTGATATTTGAACCAATAATAATTTTAATTTTTAATGTAAAACAATTTTGATTTAGTCACAGTTTTACAATTTTATTACAGCAGACAAATCATACTGTTCGGTTGACTTAAAATCAGTCATTTTAAGTGACAATTTGATTCAGTCAGCATTATTGACAGATTCATTTCGTGACCCTAAAACAATAGAATGATATCTCATTTTTTTGCAACAACGAGCTTATGACACCAAAAGGCAATCACTTCGCGCCATTGTAATCTTATTGTAAAATATACATTGTATAAATAGGTTAAAATTATCAAATTAAATATACACAAGAAAAATGGTAGAACTGCAACGTGGTGTCTATCTGCCACGTTGTCAGATTTAAATCATACAAACAAACAAAAAAACGACAATGAGTACAAAATTCAAGAAGTTTACCAAAGTCAAAATAATAAAAGGTTTATGTATATTGCAACGATTAATTTAAGCCGTCAAATTTTGATAGATTTAAATTTAGAATAGACGATGCACAACATAAAAACTATTAAAAAAACCGTAATAAGTTTTATGGGAAACAGTTTCTTCAATTCTTGGTAAGAAGAGATTAATATCGAAAGTGAGCAATAAACAGATTTAAAACCTGCCTTAATGGTTTTATTCCTCACGGAAATAATATTTGCCGACACAATAACGTTGGTAATTCATTATATTAAATTAAAGTTTTTAACTTCTACTAATTATTGTAAGATCTCTTCTAAAAATATATACGGGGCATTCCATTCCATATGAGCGCATTGTACAAAGAAAATGTTTTTCGACTTTCTCTAAACAGCGGTAAATTATAGTATTTTAGGGCCCTATAGTAGGCGAAAAACCACAAGCCACCATATTGTATGCACATCAAAATATGTGGGTGGGGGAGGGGGGTAGTTGTTACTATTAGGTGTGCCGAAAATCTTGTCAATGAAATGATATTGCGTCAAAATCCAGCCTGATAAAGTTCGCAAGCAGCCAGTTCGAAACGTAATTTGATAAACTTGACGATTACTCAGAGAAATTTTTACTTGTTTTAAAAGGAGTATTTGAAAGTACATTTTTTAAACAAACACGATCTTTAAAAAATAAAATAGTGCAAAAAAATTGCACGAAAAAGCTTAGAACGAATTATTTTCTCTAAAAAAAACTGATTTTAAAAAGAAATACTGAAGAAAATCAATTTGTGCAGAATATAATCAAAAAATAATTCTGAAAAATAATAATAATAAATAATTGCACAAAAAGAGTTAAAATAAGAGATGTTATAATATATCTGTCTATAATTATTCATAATTGAAAAAGGGGGAAAGAAGATATAGAGACTATCTCTCTATCTCTAATTCCTTATTATTTATCTCTCATTTTATACTATACCAGGATCCAAAATGTTTCAAGGCCTTTTAGGCGTCCTCTTTAGGGAAATTTTAATAGGAAACTAATAGGGGTCATTTGTAATTTATGTTAATTATTAAAGAATCATTAAAATTATTTAAATTTTCATCTTCAATATTTCTGAGAATTGATTTACCTTAAAAAGAATTTCAACTTTAAACTTGCGACACAAAGAATCTTTGGTTTAAAGGCACTCCATGGTTCGCATCCAGGCTGGATGCGAACCATGGAGTAACTTTAAGCAGAATTGTTTTCGACAATCTTCACGCAATCTGCGCATCAGCCAAATAATTCCGTTTTTGTCAAAATAAAACGAATTTTTAAAACAGTCACATTTTCGATCAAATAGATGAAGCTTTAACCAAAACAGTTTAATAAATTGGTGAAACTTTTATACAAACAGACGAATTCTCAACAACAATTGAATTTTCAAACAAATAATAAAATTTTAATTAACAATATAAACACCAGGACTAAGCCACTGAAAAATTGAAAAAAAATATAAAGAAAATAAATTACTAACAATAATATTATTTCACGGTGGCTTCGAAACTTAATTTTACAAATTTCTCCCTGCCCAATTTGTCATTTTCTGTGACTATTAATCAGTAAAAATCAGTACAAATATTCACTGACTCACAATGCATTTTCTCTGATGAAAATAGCTAGAAATGGGCCACTGATTAAAGAAATCAGTAAGGATATTTACTGAAAATCAGTGAAATCTAATTGATAACAATTCAGAGAATATATTCATATATAGACTGAAGACATTCGGAATTTTAATTTTCAATTTCAAAATGCCACAGAAAGGGCATATATTTTTTAGAAATCCCTACCTCGTATAAAATGGAATGTCCTATAGGCTATAGTCATATACACCCAGAAAAATGTTTGTTTCAACCAAACAAACATTTGCTGGGACCTATAACAAAGGTCGAATTTTTTTGATTCCAACAAAAGTTTTTTGAATTAAATAATGGTGTATTTGAATCAAATAAGTTTTGTTGTAATCAAACCAATTTTTGTTTTAATCAATTAGATATTTGTTTGACCCTGTATCAAAGAAAGAATTTGTTTGATTGAAACAAACATTTTTCTGAGTTTACAATAGCATGCATGTATCCCATACAGTATTGTGCATCTTCAAAAATGTAAAATCTTTATTTTCCTTTTCCTCTCGCGATAATTTCTCATATCAACAAGTTCTTTACCATTCTGTTAGTACTGGAACGTCCGGTAGCCGGACTTGGAGCAACTAAGAACTAACAGTTTGGTCTTATAATTTGGCAGTGAAATCGCTACAAAGAAACGAGACGGGATGCCGCACACGCTGATACATAAAGTTCAGACTGGTTCCACCTTGTCGACAGTAGTGGTTTGACGAGTCCTTTACCATTGCCAGAGAGAAGGTGTCAAATGTAACACCATCCCGCCAACTACTGTGGCACACAGCGACGCACGACTTTTTCTTTTACTATTTCTCATTAGTAAGAAATCCTTTATACGCGAGCGCCGTATTATCCTCCTTAACGATCGACCAAGAACCAAGAGATTATTTTCATTCAAGTAGACAGAGATGATACTCGAGATAGGATTTCTCAGATACCGAAGTGGATTTTCGAGAATTCTCACTCTTTCGATCATCATGTTGAAATTATCATGCTTGGGCACGAAACGATTGGAATTTTTTCTTCTTTGAAAGGTTTATAGTTCTTTACAGCGATTGAAAAACGAGCCAAGATACGCTTTTTCATAACAACATTTTTTTTCTAAATACGAAACAAACCTTTTCTTAATGGCGTACTAATAGTTTTCGATATTTTACAATTAGTATATTTATCTATAAATAATTTATTTTTTATGAAATTCGTGGACCTCAATTTGACTTAAATGTAATACCTTTTAAAATCCTAAGATAGAATCATAATTAAAAATTTATTTGAAGTTTCTAAATAATTATAATCAATCTTAAAAATTTGAATGAAAACCCCTCTAAGTAAGCAAACTATGGAGCCATATATTTTTATTTTTCAAATTACAAAAAATTACTAAGAGTTTCTGAATTTTATATGTAGAAATAAATATTTAAAGTGAGAAACAAAAAGTAAACTTCAAAGAAAAATATAAACCCGTAAATAAAGGGTAAATTTCATTTATGTAGCTTAATATATTGGCTATAGTATAAGCAACAGTCTTTTTATGAAATACTGTACCTGCGTGAAGTTACCAGACACTTTGGTATATTTCGCGCACCACTATTATTGTTTGATATTGTTGTTTTATATAATAATCTTGAAATTCATTGATACACTTTCCCCACATAGAAGCTTCAATGTTTCCGCTCACTTATCACGTGCTTCTGCCTCTTGATTTTTTTTTCTACCACCCAGTTTGACAGTTCATCATTAGCTATATAAATTAAGTCGGTGCCTTTATTTTGATGTCTTGTAACTATTGGCCGAACTTGAATTTTTTCCCTTCTAAGGTAGCTTGATTAGGCGAACCTTAAACTTCAAAGCACAATATAATAGGAGGCGGCCTTGTGGACTTAACCTAAACAATTATTAGTGAAGACAATTGCGTCCGACAAAAAGCATTTGAGATATTTCATTCTTGTTGCATTAACATTACAAAAATCGCTTTTCTGAAATCCCTGGAACAACTTTTTGTATGTTTTATGTGACATCGCACCTTCTTCTAAGGCTGCCCAAATCATTTCGGTCGCCTCACCTGCATTTTTGTTCAATTGCAATGCAAAAAGAATCGTGCATTTTTTCATTTGGAATGCAATAAGAATGCAATGTATCCAATAATTACCTAAGGACGAGAAAAAACTCAAGCTGGCCAAGAGTTACAAAACATCACTGATTCATATTGAGAGTTGGCATCGATTTTCGCCAAGAACAGATAAACCGTTTTTAATTTTTTTAACTACGCAGCATTTTTAATGTTGAGGGGTTGAATTAGGTTGAGTGGGTGGTAATTGGGCAGAATTAGTTTCAATAAATTTATTATTATAATTAATGACTAATACCTATTTCCATAATCCAATGATTTACGTCACTTCGGTCTACGTATAATTCTGTTCAAATGAATAGCATGAAAAAAAAAAAGAAATACGCTAAAAATACTTAAACTGAGTACAATTATCAGCTTTTTAAAACACAAACTACAAAAACAACTTATAGTACCTATAATTAAATTGTCCATAAGAAAGCACTGTTGAAATTTTCTAATGTAATTTGCAAAGTAAATTATGTTTTGCATGAACCTTTATCTATCTTCTAATCATCAAGCGACTTGCTGACTATTCTTTTTAAAAATCTACCAAAAATTTTTTCATAGCCTACTTCATCAATTTCAATATCTTCATTTACTTTTATCCGTTAAAACTTCTGCAGCAAGCATTTTACAAATAAGAGACTTATTTTTATTTATAACGAATAACATTTTTTACATTGTCGAAGTAATATCATTGGGAACTTACGTCGTTTTCTCTTTTAGTTATATAATTATTCATCACTGGTTCTAATACAAGAATACTTTACATTTCTGTAGCTAAAAATTCTAAATAAAAAACTATACTTTTTAAAAATAAATAAAATTTTGTTTATAGACTAGGTGGATGTCTAGCAACTTTTTAAGCTTAAATTATATTAGTAGAAAATTTTCTATGTACGTTGTAATTCAGAAATTACGGAAGATTTTAGCGTTTCCTCTACGAATATGCCCTTCTGAAAAATGTAAAGCTTTTGAAAAAATACATATATAATTGTACGTATAAATTATTGTAAATTAGAAAATACAATAATTATTAAAATAATCATTTCAAATGAATATCTTACAAACGTATTAAAAAAGCTACCTACGTACAACCACCTTTGAAAGGAATATATAGAAAGTATAGTATAATATACAATAGAACTAAAGCCTAGATTTTTAAATGAAGTTATCAAGGTCAAGAAAAATTCTACTAATAAGGTACTAAAACTGTTCTATAAGCACAATCTTCTTAGATAAAAGATGCGAGAAATATTAGCATTTTTCCAAAATGTCTTTCCACAAACTTTATTCACTTAAGTGATCTTGAAAAAAGAATTAAGAAAGCAACCGCGAAAGACACGAGGTCGTCGCCGAAGAGGTTTCTAGACATCAGAGTACCATTTTAACTCTCGAGCTCGACCCTTGGCCATCGGTTGCACTGTTTACCCTCGGTAAAACAGAAGGCTAACCGAACCGAGCAAATGAAATCCAAAGCCTATTTTTGCGTCCTAACCAAATAGCGGTCTGCAAGGTCTCCTGGGAAGGAGAAAGAGATAAATAAAACGGGTTAGCACACGGAACCGAAAGAAATAAAGGAAAAAATGTCAAGAAAAAAGTGGCTTAGCGTCTAGAGTCTAGTGGAATACTTGGTGATGACCGAACTTCGATCTTCATACGAAATCCGGAATACGAAGTTCGACATGTTGGTACTCGAGGCATTCCTGAGAGTATGTGTAAATTGGATGAAGAAGCGGCGGTTTCAATGGCGACTACCACCTTTGATCTTCTGCCGCTTCGTGTCCAACAGTACACACCTTGCTCGCTCAGGAAGATATCGAGTGCCTCTACAACACCACAAATCTGGAGTCCAAAAGCCATCTCCCGGCGCTGCGTCATCGTCCGACACGATCGAGTGGAGATTGGTTTGCGATAGTGCAGTTAAACAAACAGTTAAAGAAGCGATTGGAATCGAATAAGAAAAAGGACAGAGAATTATATTGCGAAAATACAAACTGGATTCAACAATTCCTTAAAGATCTCTAGACATCCAGACCACAGACCTCCTAAACAGCTTGACACAAAAAAGTTTCGAACTTTCGAGCGCATGGGCTTCATGTCTATGAAAAGTTAAAATTTGCTCAAATATGCTTGAACAACCACATCCACCTCAATTCAATAGGAACTGAATGAAGTATCTGGTACGAAGTTAATGGCCTTCATTAATGCACTTTATCGTCCTGATCGAAAATGATAAGGTGAAAGGAGTTCTCTACTATGGTTTTAGGACGGTGAACTTTTTAATTTGTATCAGTAAGAATAAGGAAACTCACACGAAACGCATTTCAGTGTAAGAACATCATTTTTTGACGTATTTATACGTATTTTAATACCAAAGTGAAAAGAGAATGTTGTTTAAAGCCATATATACTTAATTGTATATACATGGTATGATAAAAAACTAATAATGTTATAATTATATTATTAAGATCAAAATTCCATCTAAAATCCAAGGTGTCATGTTTGATCTAAAGTCGGATCAGCACTGCACAACATTGGCAACATAAATTACATTAACTAGCACAATTTTTCATGTAGTTGTCAATCATTTGAAGTTTGCAACGTCTTGACCTTACTATACAGATCAAGAATGGTGTGAAACCTGCGCACCATTATATAACCTTTGTACCAATGCTTGTTTTTGCAAACCTTACAGATTAGTGCCTAAATGCTATTGTAAGATATGTTTTATCCAGAAGAATAACTACACAACAATTTTAATGAAGATGGTCAATTTTTTTAGATTCTGAATCAGAGAGTGGTTCTCACAAGGCAGTGGGGAGTGCTCGAGGATCAGGGGGGCACAAAGGAGGTGGTGGTTCCGATGGAAAACCAACAAGGGTGAGAACTGTACTCAACGAGAAGCAACTGAACACCCTGAGAAATTGTTACAATCAGAATCCGAGACCTGATGCTCTCATGAAGGAACAGTTAGTGGAAATGACTGGACTTAGTCCTCGCGTTATTAGAGTATGGTTCCAGAACAAGCGGTGCAAAGATAAAAAGAAGACGATAGCCATGAAGCAACAGATGCAACAGGAGAAGGTAGCGAATTATAATAATATCTTCCATCATGTTCATATTTTAATTTTGAATCTCGACTTACATATCTCATCTTAACCCTAATGGTCACTCGGAGTGAAGTTCACCCCCAAAAATTTTTCAAGCTCCTCATAGAGTCTCCCTGCTTACTTTACTTTTGTCTATTTAAAAAAAAATATTGAAACAATTAATTTTGTGTGCAAAACCTAAAGATCACGTTTTGCAATACTTAAATAATACCTAGCAAATTTTTAGATTTCTGGGACATGAGTGGAGTGAAATCCACTCAGTGGGACTATTATGTGATTCTACTGTAGTGTGACTAATTAAGTTTAACAGACTCGATAATTAAAATTCATAATTTTTTTGAGAAATTGATTTTTTACTGTATGGCGGATCTTAGGCAAGTATTTAATATTACGAAGTATTTTCCGTTGCAGGACGGGCGAAAATTGGGTTTCGGTGGAATGCACGGGATTCCCATGGTGGCCAGTAGTCCTGTACGACATGAAAGTCCCATTGGAATGACACCCTTGGAAGTGCAGGCCTATCAACCACCATGGAAAGCACTCTCGGACTTTGCCCTACATACGGACTTGGAGAGATTAGATCCAAATGCTCCATCGTTTCATCACTTAGTTTCCCAAGTAAGTTTTTATGTTTATTATATGCAAGTATGCGTTGTCTAAAAATTTATTTTCTTATCAATTCTTTCAGTCCAGAATTTGTCAAAATGAAAATAGAACCCGAGGTTTTAAGTTATCTTTGCTAGATTTTCTTGCACTTGCTTCTTAAACCCAATATAACAACTAAAAGTAAATAAAGATGTTTAAAATATTTATATTATGTTTTCATTATGAACCTTTCTTTTGCAGATGCATGGTTACGATCTGCATGGAGGACCACCGCCTCAATTACCTCCACCAGGAATGCTTGGCGGGCCCATGAACGACGGGATAGGCGGGGGTGGGCCCCTGCCTCACCCTGGACCTCATCATCCCGGAGGAGGGCCAGATATGGGACAGCATCCCGACAGTACAGATAGTTATGTAACTTATCTCGAAAGTGACAGTGATTCCCTGCACCATGATACAGGAAGTCCATAGTGCCGTCCCCTAAACCTACAATGTACATATAACAAACCCCCTTTGACGACGTCGACTGCGTTCATCATGTAATGAGGATCAGTCCATCGACAAATTAAGAGCAGAGCTTAAAACATTTCCTACGATACCGATAAATACTGAAATTAAGTTAATTTCATTTTTACAACTGACAACCTTAATTTAAATATCAAATGTTTCATCTACAATCATCAATTATCCACATTTCTCACAAAATAGCAATGCTCTTCTCCGTTTCTAAAACGGAAACATTTATTAAATTGATATTTAGATTCTAAGATATTTAAAACCAAATTTGTTTTATATGTATACAAATGAAAATTCGGGATCGTAGAGAATAAAACTGAAGTTTTTAACTTTTGTACATTTAAATATTGAATCTAAAGGCAGGACAAAAGGCTTCTTGTATCAAGTGTACATATAGTATGAGATAGATCGTTGTACATTTTAGAGGAAAGAGAAATCCACAGATCGTAATATACTCAGGCCCAAGAAATTAAATGATAATATAATATAAATAGAAAATGACGTAAAATTCCACTAACATTTTAATTGATAAATTGTAAGTATTTTAGTATTCACGATGTTGTAAGTCGTAACGTTTCGAAGTTGTAACGAGTCATAAGTATGTATGTACTTACTGAGCATTTGTTGTGTCTCGTATGTGCATTACACATTCAATCAATACCAAAGCGTGCGATTTGCAATAACGAACGCACTTCTTTGTACATAATTATTCACACCTTGATTCGTATCACTAGAACAAAAGTGTAAAATTATTGAATTATATTCCGTTTTTCTTCATAAATTACTCATTAATTATAGCATAAATATTTTTTATCCCAAATTCCAGAATTTAATCATTTAAATATTCAATAGAGAAACGTGGGTCCATATTTTCTGAAAATTTTAACAACTATTTACAATAAAGGTACTCCATTTTTTAAATAAGATTGTTTCTTCCAGTGATTTTAACAAATTATTATAGTATTGTTCTGGCGATACGAAATGATGTTGATTGCAAGAATTGCACTGAAAATAATACTATTGTCTCGAGTGTGTTCTCCGCGATTCATATTTTTAGCATTGTACTCATCTATAAAGGGAGTTTTCTGAATGTTTCGCAAATAATATTTAAAAAGTAATTTGTTTTTTAAATTGAATCCACTGGTTATTTGAGCCAATTATAATCAACTAATGTTAATATATAGTAAGAGTGTTTTTCATTGACAATATTTTATTAAGTATTGATGAACATTTAACACTTTGCTGATGTTTATTTTACTGTTTCGGATTTTATAAATTAAACAAAAATGAAATCGAAAGCTCCCTATATAAGCATTTGTTACTCGTTGCTCTGCTGTATATGTTATGAGAATCTTAGGTTTAACGTTCCCGAATTTCTTCGAATATCTTCGAATTTGTATAATATTTCTATACAGCCACAGTGTATGTAATAAAAGTTCAAAGCAAATGCTGCAGTATTTTTGTATTTACAATCCTAATTCCTAATAAAAATGCCGAACTACCTCAAGAATAAAAAAGCATGTTACTTTTTTATACAAGAGCCTATAAGAAAGTAATAATTCATTGCTGCCGCTGTTTCCTAAAAATATACGCCTATCATTAATTCTCGTGAAATCCTGAAAATCTTTGCAATCCTTTAAAATCCCGCGGATTCTTTATCGAATTAGGTAAAATCCCTTCAAGTATATAAATCATGTGAAAATTCCTTAAAATCCTTTGAAGTCAATGGATATTATAGTACATAAACTCTTTTGAAATTCCTTTAAAATAGTATAGCTCCCTCCAAATAGCTTGAAATCCTTTAAAATTCATTGAGATTCAGTAAAATATTAAAAACCCCTTCAAATCGCTTAAAATATTCCAAATAAAACCCCTTATAGTAGATGGAAGCTTCTAATGTGTAACCTAAGGGTTAACATTTTTCTTACACCTTCTCTATTCCTTTACACACCCTCTACACACTTACTTGGTGGTGGAAGGGGGACCTACAGCTTAAGGTGGGTTCCGAACCACCAAGAGCAACAGCCTTATGTACTTAGAGAAAACCTTTTTCTCTAGAGGTACCGGTCCCACGACTCTCCGGAGATGAACAACTCCCTTGCTAGGCTAGTGTACACCGCATGGGCCACCGAGACTCTTCCAGAGTGCGAGGCGGGAATCGAACCCGCAAGCCGAATATTCGGAAATCCTCAAAAATTCCGATAATCTTTTGAAATAATACCAAATCCTTTGATATCCGTAGATATATTTTGAAATATTTTTAAATTCTTTAAAATTGTTTGAAATCTCCTGAAATCATCGAAACCTCTTTAAATTTGTTAAAATCGTTCCATATTTTTTCAGATATTTTGAAATTTTCTAAATCCAATTAAAGTCCCCTGACAATCCTTTCAAATTCGTGAAAATACTTTGATATCTCTCAACACCCTTTAAAGTCATTTGAAAACACGTGATTTCTTTTGAAATATTTCAGAATCACTTAAAATCTCTTTAAATCGTTTGTAATCAGCGGAAATCGTTCCTAATTATTTCAAATCCCGAAAATCGGTCGAAATCCTTCAATATCTCTTGAAATTCCATAAAATCTGTTTAAATCTAATTAAACTCCTAAAACCACTGTAGAATTTTCAAAAAATCGTTTTTTTTTGCTTAAAAAATGTTTTAGGATCTTAAAAATAACATACCAATAGATGGTGAGTGAAAATGTTCTAAATGACCAAATTTTCAATTCTGCTGCAACGCCTCTCAGGTATGCCACGGTGGTTTTAGAGTACTTAAAACTTTAAAAGCGTTTTTCTCGAAACCACTTTTTTTTTAACTGTCTGGAAACATAACTCGAGCAAATTCTCAACAATCGATCTGAAATTTAAAATTGCTTTTTGCAGCGACGTAAGTAGGATTTTTTTTACATTATATAGTTTTTTCATAAACAATTTTGTAATTATTTTTTCATGAATTTTTTCATGAATGCTGCGCAGCTGCTATTTTGTCATGAACAAAATTGAACAAAATATCCTATGTACTTTATTATTAGTATTATAAACCTCATTTCACAAAATTTCGATTGATATCTTTATTGAGCCTAAAAATATTTCCGAAATATGCCTATTTTTTCTCGTTCTACAATGGTTTAACCCCTTAAAACCTTCTGAGATCCGTTGAAAACAACCTATCGAAATCCTTTTTGGAATCGTTTAAAATACTCTAAATCTGTTGAAATCTCGTTTACAATGAAAATATTTCATATATTTTTGATATAGTCGGTAAAAAAAATAATATCTTACGTAACAAGTAGGGGGAGGGAAAAAATCTTACGAAACCCTACAGGGGGGGGGTCTTCATTTTTGGTCCAACATGCGGAGTGAAAACACTTCTTTTCGCTCCGTTGGGGGGGGGGGGGGGGGGGGCGAAACCAAGCGATTCCTCTACCGTAAAGGATGTTGGCCATAAACCCCTTTTATCCTCATAGCATCCAAGTTGCCACATTTTTCCAGTTCATACTGATCCTGTAATCAGTCATTTCAAAGGTACGATTTCCTCTTTGTATATTTGAAACGCAAAAACTCGATTTCGTTTCGCTGTCGGGCAAAACAGTATGTGAACAGTAAAGTTGATTGGCTCGTACGGTAAAACTGCATCCGAGTATAAAACAACTTGGGTGCAGTTCCGAATAGGTGAACGTGACGATTTCCTTCACACTGCGTATACTTATGTATTTTGATGCGCTGATTACGAAAATGATAGTGAAAATTGGCGACTCGGCGATTTTCATGGTGAAATTGCGAAAAAACTATTAAAAATATGGTTTTTTGCGTTTATCTCAGCCAATATGCAAAATCTCACAAAATGTTTCCAATAAAAGTTGGAGATCGTACAAAAATACACATTTTTTGTGTAACACATTTTTCTCTACGATTGATACTTTCCAAGAAAATTAGTGTTATCTCGATTTTTATGAAAAAAACAAACAATGAGCATTCTCCATTGGTCTCGGTTGGGTACCTACTCACGCTTTTCACCAGGGGAAGGTTGGAGTATTTTGAAAAGCATTTTTTTGTATTTTTTAATTTTTTGATAGTTTTTTTTTACTTTTACGATTTTTAAATATATTTTAATTTATTTTAATTAGAAATTCTGAGTATATTCTATTTATTGCCTTGATTGTATATTCCTTATAAGTTTTTTTTATAATAGTCTGCTGAGTATATTTAGTGGCCAGGGTAATATGCTTTTATGTTAGTAATTGATTCTTTAAACGGATCAGCAACTATTTTCTTTACGCGTCGCCGCCACAAAAATTCGCAGACTTAGGTCACACCCCTGCCCCTTTTCCCACGCGTCGTGGGGCGGGAAGGCACCCCTGTGACTGGTCACAGAAATAATGTAAGGTCACACCCCTGCCCCTTTTCCCACGCGTCGTGGGGGCGGGAAGGCACCCCTGTGACTGGTCACAGAAATAATGTAGAAACGGGTTCAATTACGCGTATAAGACGGGTTGCTGACACTGGGGGACGGTTAACACTCAAAAACGAAAATAGCATGATTTTTATGGTTTTTTTTCATAAAAATCGAGATATCACTAATTTTCTCGAAAACTATCACTCGTACAACAAAATGTATCTTACAAAAAATATGTATTTCTGTAAGATCTACAACTTTTATTGGAAGCATTTTGCTAGATTTTGCATATTGGCTGTGATAAATGCAAAAAACCACATTTTTTAAATTGTTTTTCCGCGATTTCACTATGAAAATCGCCTAGTCGCCAATTTTCACTATCATTTTCGTAATCAGATACTTTATCTGAAATAGGCAGAATAATTGCTCTCTTCTGTAGAATGGCTCTTTATTGTAGTCATTTCTACTCACTTCTACCTCCTTTATGTCACTTTACGTGCCACTCGTCGCGGTACAATAAAGTGCATTTTACTGTCACTCCGCAGATAGGAAAACCTCTACAAGGTACCCTTAAAGACTCCACTGAGCCCCGTTTCGGTGCCATCTTAAAAAATCAAAAACCAAAAAACAGCAAGATCAACTTTGAAATTGTTGAAATTGGGAGTCTACGTTAAAATTTCCATTAGAAACACAATTCTTAAATTTACCGTCGGAACGCTTATTAACTGCTATTAAAAGAAGATGCACATGAAGCCGACTTCGGCCCATGTAAATTACAGGTATTTTATTATTTTAAGTTTTTAATGCTGCAGGAAAAAGTGTTGCGATTACTCCGTGAGTTTCTAATGCAAATATAAACGTAGAATCCGAATTTCAACAATTTAAAAGTTGATCTTGCTGTTTTTTTTTAGAAGGAACCGAAGGGGGACTCAGTGCGGTCTTTAAGGGCACTTTGCAGAGGCTCCTTTCGGTTCCTTCGGTCTGCCAGGACTTATGCTGCCTGTTTTAGATCAAACATATTTTCCATTATTTTAATGAGTTAATAACTCTCTTTTCAGCCTGTATAAATCCAAAAATTTTATTTTAAGAAGATTCGAAAATGGACAATGATGCACCAAATACATGGGGTTTGGTCCACTTTGGTCCTATTTTGTAAATATCGTTGTAAAAACTAATTTTTTCTATATAAGTGTATTTAAAAATAAGTTTTTCATTTTTAAGAACTTTTTAATGAAATAATAAAATTATAATAATTATTATTTTTTGCGAAGATGATACAAAAAAAAGTTTTGTCCCATGCATTTGATGTACTCTTGTTTTCCCCTCAGCACTCAACGAAGTACAGTTCGCTCGCAATGAAATGAAAATGCCTAATTAGGCACTTTTACTTTTAATCCAGTCGCCACTAACACTTCTGTATGCACTAATAGCTCCTCGAGATTACTCTTTTTTAAAAGGTCAAAAAAAGGCCCCTGATTACGAATATCTTGGGAAGGATTTCGAAATATGAGTCAATTTTTGTTTAAACAATTTTATTATTTATTGATTAAAAAAATTATTAAATCATTTTTAACATGGCTGAGCAAAAATAAAACTTGTTTCCATCTTGCACTTTTTTCGTACGAGAGACTGTTTGCAGTGTACATCGTTATAAACAAATTATTTTTTAACAAAATTGCCATATTTGCACAGTGTTACCTCGGCATCTATAAATCAGAACATTTTAAAACTTGTACACTATGTATATTAAGGATAGATCTTTTAAAAGGAAGAAGAAATTTTCCTACTGAAAAAAAACTTGACTCCCTAAATTGTTGTTAAAAAGTTGTTATTTTTAAGGGGAAACCGTTTAATATCTTCATTTATTACACAGCCACACACAAAAAAATAAGTGTGCGGATCTGGTAACAAGACACACGTATTCGTATGGATTTTGGGGCGCTGAATTCAAATTCAGTATAAACATCACCCATCACGCCATGGTTGAGCCATAACCTCAAAAAATGACGAACAATCATGCACTGAGGCAAATAAATTTCAAAATAATGCCAGTGATGCAAGTTTTCACTTCAAAAACATGTCGACAACTGTGAATGATCAACTCTTGTCTGATATCAACTTATTTAACATAACTTCACCCAACACAACCTGACCTCACCTAACCTGAATCAACAGAAATTTATTGAACTACACGTAAAGCTCTGGAAGCATATTTTCCCAGTAGCAAATGTGTGCTACATCGAATGGGTCATCTCGAGCCTAACCTGGAAATAAATCTAACCTAGCCTAACCTAACCTCACGAAACACAATTAAACTGATTGTGTTGTCCCATTGTGTCTGTGGTATCGTTTGAATCAGCTTGGGCTTAACCTGCAAAGAGGTCAAACCTATCCTAACCTGAAAAAACCTGACCTAACCTAACCTAACTTCACGTAACACAATTAAACTCATTGTGTCAAAGATATTATAAGCATAGATGCGGCACGGGAGGTCGGAGTGGGAGAACGATATATATATCTAACTACATTTTTGCATGCCTCGAGGTGCTGCCCTCTTCAACTTTTCGATGTTTCTGTGGGAACCGCGTCCTTTGCCTACGTCTACGAGAGGGGTGGGGCCAAGGCGAAAGCCAAACCGAAAGTGCCGGTGATTTTCTGTTTCTCGATTATCGCACTTGCCTTCGCCAGCCATATCTAGAGCTGACTCGGGGCTGTCTATGCACGCCGAAATTATTAAAATGAATGAGGACCTAAAATTATTATATTTATTATTATGTTAAAATTAATGAAGTTCTTTTACGGTTTCTTTTTTAAAAAGGGACATTTTCGAGATATTAAATGAATTTAAAAAGTAAATAAATTTTTAATTAATTCAGAATTTAGTTAAATGAAAAAGTTAAATTAATGCCTCGTCTGGTTTCTTTTAAAAGAGAAATTGTCGAAATACTATATAAATAAGTTTAAAAAAATTCTTGTAATATTCTAGAATTGTAGCGAAATTTCAAACATTATTTAAAAAAATATAATTTTTACAAAAATAGTGAACTGAAGGTTCGAATACTTAACTGTATAAATTTATTCTACATGTATTTTTAAATCCTAAAATATTTTATTATTTTTTCGCATAATTAAGCTGTAACAGAAGTAATATTTACACTTCTCTGTAGTTTCGAATTGACAATTTACATTTAATTCCGAGGAAAAATTTAAGGTTTTCACTACTCATTTATTTATATATCAAAATTATATTAAAATTCTGTTTTTTGTTTGTTTTTGTTTCTTGATTATTTGAAACGTATAATCTTTTTCCTTATAATTTGTTTAATTACAAAAACCAGTAGCTAGACTGTGCCTTGCACATTAAAATTTAATTTTAAAAGTTTGAGGGCAGTTAACCACTTGCAATTCTTATGCTCATCAGAATTCACAACTTCAAAGAAATCCAAATAGTTTATAAAAATAATTCAAAGAATCGAAGAATCCAAAAAAATTCTAAAGAAATATAAGGCGTTTATGGGTGCATCTCAGCAACTAAGGCTATTACAAAAAAAAATGGAAAAGGAAAGAATTCCAAAGAATTAAAATAATTTAATAATTTTTTGCGAACCGGCAAATGATTGAAAAAATTTTTAATTTTATTTATTTCTTCAAGTGAATTTTTTTTAAGTTTGCAATAACAAAGAAACACTATCCAATTAGGGGTTTTAAGGGTTTAAAAATCGTGATTTATTTTTTTCATAAATAGTTTGGAAATATTTTTCACATTGTACACTTCAGTTGGTTTTTAGGTATATTATATTGATGATGTGTACAATGTGAAAATTACTTCGAAACTATTTATGAACCAAATAAATTACGATTTTGAACACTTAAAATCCCTAATTGGATAGTCTTTCTTTGTTATCGAAAAGTTTTAAAAAATTCACTTGAAAAAATAAATAAGATCAAAAATTTTTTCAAAAAAAAATATATATATATAATATATATATTTCGGTTTTGATTCCTCTAGAATCAAACCGAAGGGCCTATGACAAAGTCACCGAACGCGTCCTCGGGTTGCGGATAGAGGGTCCCTGTACCAAGGGTTTCTGCTGAATATGGTTACAAAAATAATAGGCAGTCGCGAACAATTGTCCAGGGGTGGTCCCGAAGGAATTAACCCCCAAGCGGAGGTGTGAAAACCGTACCGAAAGCTGAATGGCACCTGGGTGAGGTGTCTAGAACGGTGACTCTGGGATACCGGGCGACCTCTCAGAGTAAGCAGCCTTATCCTTGCATGCGGGGCTCTGCAAGGATGAACGAAACCCTTTCCCTAGCTTCTCGTGGGAACAACAATGACAACACCAAACATAGTTGTAGTAAGTGCGGTTCAAAACACCAGAACGCGCAGGGCTCCCGACAATGGGTCGGCCAACAATGCCGCCCAATCTAGAGCTGGGGGAGCCAATGAAAATGGATTCAATGCGATGGATCAGCGGGATCTCCTGACCTTTGGGTGGACGGAGCGACTGAATCACGACTTGCTAGACTGCTACGATGTGAGTGTGGCCCGTGAACGGGGTTACATGGCACGGCTGCATGCTCTGT
>NC_046660.1:83491362-83492748 GCF_010883055.1 Belonocnema kinseyi
GAAAAGTTACGAACTTAGATAACATTTAGTATGTTTCCTTATTATTAACTTTTAAAGAATTGTTCTTTTTTTCTCTGTTTTTAAAAAACCCCCTTTTCTCGTGTTCTTCGCTTAAATCCTTTTTGGTAGAAAGTCTACTATTATATTTGTCGTTCGGAATTCATCTCATTTGGTTAAAAATTCCATTATTCAGTTGCAAATTTTATTATTCTGTAAAAAATGCACCTATTTTGTTAAAAGTCATCTTGTATCTTTAGGAATTCAGAAGCTTGGTTAAAAGTTAAACTACTTTGTAAAAAAATTATTCTTTTGGTTTTAGATTCACCTCTTTGGTCGAAAGTTTAACTATATATATTTTTAGAAAATTAATCTTCTGCGGATAAACTCATTTTTAGGCTGAACTCTTTTGTTAAAAATATAACTATTTACTTGAAAATTAGTTTTTTTAAATAAGAATTAATTTTTTTTAACTAAGAAGGTAAACATTTCATTTTTGATTTAAATTGATATTTTTATTAAAAATGCATATTTTCTGGTTTAAAATTGCTCCTCTCGGCTTTAAAATTCAAAAATTTTGTTAAAAATTAATATATTTTGTTGAGAGCTCGTCTTATTTTGGTAGATCATTAATACAATGCTGGAAAATTCATTTCTTTGGTTAAAGATTTAACTTTTTTTTTCACAATTTATCTTCTTTAATTGAAAATTAAACAACTTGGTTAAAAGTTGAACTTTATCATCAAAGATTCATATTTTTGAACTCCCATTGATCTTTAGGGTTGACTCTTTTATTGAAAATTTAATTTCTCGATTTAGTTGTAAATTAATCTTTTTCTTAACATGTAACAATTTTCTTGACATTTTGGGTTTTTTGTTTTGTTCAAAATTAATTTTTATCTGAAAATTTGCAATTTTACATTTTTGTTAGAAATTAATATTTTATAAGTTTAAAATTTAATTATTTTTTAGAACATACTTTTGTTTGTTGAAAATGCATCTTTTTGGTCGAAAATTAATTTTCTTGATTTTTTCTACATCGTCTTTTTATTAAAAATGCAATTGTTAAGTTCGAAATTAGTATATTTTGATTAATGATTTAACAGTATGGTAGAAAATTAAAGTAGGATTCGTTTGTAAATGAACTTTTCCGGGCTTTTTTTGTGTTTGTTAAATCTAGCTTTTTTTTTAAATCATATTTTTGCAAGATTTACCTCTTTGGCTTAACATTGAACTTTTTTTGTTGACAATTTGGTTTTTTATATTAAAAATTACTTTTTTTTTTTTAAATTGCAACTTGTCTATTCTTGATTAGATATGGATCCTTTATAAGTTGAAAATTCAACTATTTGGTTGAAAATTCATGGAATATGTTAAAAATTCGTCTTT
>NC_046660.1:83492848-83495501 GCF_010883055.1 Belonocnema kinseyi
TTTGTATTTGATGAAATTATCCTTATAATGTATAGTTTAAAATTTGTTTAGCATAAAAATGCACAACGAAAAATCGACAAGACTCAGAAAACGAAATTACAATAATTAAAAGAATGACAGAGAACCAGTATATTGAGACTATACTTAAGAAACTTTATTTTCAATTTTATTTATATTGGATAAAATATCAACATTACAGAGAAAAGTAACAGCGTTTTACTTTGAAGAATTCAAATGATTTAAAAACTGAAATTAATAACAAAAATTAAAGGGTCTCTAATTTTTCTGATTTTCATCATTTATGATTGAGAAAGGATAAGAAAGAAAGGTCCGACAAGTCTAAAAAGAAAGGACGAGTTCGTTAACAGCCATTTTGGATAAAAATACAAATTTTGGGACCATTTTTTTATACTTCAAATTTGTATTTATGGCTATTAATATTACTCAGAAGGCCAAACAATTTATCCTGATGACTTTTTTTGTATACAAAAAAAATTCTCAGAGTTATAGCATTTTCAAAATTTTTAATATCAATCGAAAATCAAAATTATAAGCCAAACAACGTATGATTAAAAAAAAGTAAAGAAAAACATTGCTTTTTAAAAGATCTACAAGATTATCACACAAACTTTTGGATTTTCTTGTAAAATTGAAAATTCTAATTTTTATTGCACAAAAAATGAGATATGAAAAATCCCATTTTGTGGTCAAACTATGCAGGATACGAAAGAAGATGAATCAACAAAAATTGCGATCTCAAAAAAGATCTAGAAATTCGTTAATAATAACTTCTTGATAGGAGGCGTATCTTTTGTTTTATTCGCGAGAAATAACATTGAAAATATTTTAAAAAAACTTTCTGAAAAAATGATACAAGTTACGAAAAAAAATGATTTAACAAAAATTATCTATCCTAAAAAGAGCTACAAATTTGTTATGAATTACTTTTCGACAGCACACGTAGTTTTGGTTTTGATCATAAAAATGGTATTAAAAATAAAAATGAAAAATTTGTGGAAAAACAACAAAATGTACAAAAACAAATTGATAGAAAAAAGTTATTCGCCCAAAAAAGTGATACAAATTTGTATTCATTTATTACATTCTTATTATTTATGATGGAGAAAGTATTAGAATTACCCGAAATTTGACACCACCCATTCAAATTTCGAACGAAATGACGCAAAATACGACAAAAAGTCTCGAAGAGAAATGATAGGTTTTGAAAATCCTACCAAATTTCTTTAAACCGCTTTTCAATAGAACTCGTAAATTTGTTTTATCGTTAGTAATATATGCATATAATCAAAAATTCCAATATTACGCTAAAAGACGCAAGATACGTAAAAAATCTAAAAGAAAACTTGTAGGATATTTTGCCTTATACATGTATAAAAAATAATATGACAACCAAAATCCTATTATTTGCATAACAACGCGAAATAGAGAAAAATGTCTAAAAAAAGGATTGTATTTTTTAAGTTTATTCTAAGGTGGTTCAGAAAATATAAATTTACAACTGTCTGTCAAAAAACGAGTGCTCAGCGCGAGTGTCACGATAATATTGTGTACCTCAAAACCTACAGAGCTTTGAGAAATTTAATCTTTAACTATACTTATTTGAGCAATAAATTCAGAATATGAACACGCATTTAAATACTGCGATCTAAAGAGATGTTTTTGATAAAGTTTCATTCAAGCATTCTAAATGTAAAGAATAAATATCTGAGCGGGAATTGCGGGAATCAAAAGACGCGCGCCCCAGGCGCGCTCAAACTTACGAGCCACGGGCACAGCGCACGGTGAGAATGTGCCCGCGACAATAAATAGTTCATTTACGGATTATTTTATTACAGACTAACAATTATGAAATAAATGTGTTTGAAACTTTCCAATAATTTCTGACCTTTTAGTTTAAATTGAGAAATGTTAGGCAAAATATTTATTTATTCTGATCAACCACTCGAGTAAAATTCAAAAATACATTTGTTCAATTTTGAAATTATGAGGTTCTCAATTTAAAAAATCGGGACATAATTTACATACATAGTCAGATACATAAATTTCTATAAAATATTATATAAAAAAATAAAATAAAAAAATATTTATTATATAATTTCATCGTTTCATTATAATTTATTTAATCCATAATTAATTACAAAAACATAGAAATTTACGAATTATTGTTTACTTAAATTAATAATCGTGAGGGAGGCGGTATTCCTATAAAATTGATCTCTACATCTAAATACTCCAAATCGCTAATTATACATGCGAGAACGCAGTACGATCATATTTATTTAAAAAATTAATTATTTTAAATTTCAACTCAATATGTTTATCAATTAAAACTTTTAATGTCTTCAAACCTATAGTTTCATTTAGTAGAATTTCTACCGCTTCTTTTTCAAAACAAAAAAATAATACTATTCATAGACAGTAAATTTTAATTGCAAAATGACTCATTTTTTCCATAAAAGATGGCAGCTAAAAATATTTATGACGATACAATTACATTTTAATTCAATTTAAAAGTAAATCTTATGCATCCAAATATTTTCTTGACGCAAAATTTATTCAAATAATTGATTCATTAATTGAAAATAATAAATCAAAATTCTCGATATAAAATTTGTATTTTATATTTTTAAGT
>NC_046660.1:83495601-83496842 GCF_010883055.1 Belonocnema kinseyi
AACTGCTCTCTGGGTCAAACCTGTATTTGGTGTTAGGATTTCTCTACTTTGAATCAGAAAACTTTGAACCCTCAGAGCAGAGGCTAAAAAATATATATATATTTTTTTTTAAATAAAAAGCATGGGTGAATTTATTTGACTAAGAGAACGATTTGGTGAACATGTCAGTTGAAATTTCTCAAATGTGATTTTTTTGGGCCCCAAATTAATTAAAACTTTTAACCCAATACTTCGAAATTTAAAATTCATTAATTTTCATGATATGCATGTCAAATTTCATGAATTAGGAAGATTTATAATTGAGAATTCTTTACTTTTAATCTTCAAAATCATCACAGTTTATATGAATTTTTATTTTATTTTGTTATTTAATTAAATTTAATTAGAATTTTGTTAGATTTTAATCAATTAATTTATTTGTTATTTATTTTATATATACATCATTTAAAATTAAGAGTTTCTGGTTGCAAATATTCTATATTAAAGAGTTTTAAATTGTAGGTCGTTAAAATTAAAGAATTTTCCATTGCAAGTCTTCAAAATTGAACTTTTCAAAAAAAAAAATTCATATTATACCTTTAAAATATAAATCTTGAAAACTAAATAATTTGAAATTCCAAATCTTCAAAATTTCAAATCACGGCAGTACTAAGAGTACAGGTATTTTTTACATTCTCATCAAAAAAGTTATTACATTTGTGTAAAATTTTACGTCTGGACACGAAATACAGGTTTTTACGTCAGAAACTAAAGATCAAGTTGATTGGCTACTTTGGGTGAAAATTCAAAAAGTTACAGAATTTTCAAAATTTCTAAGACAATTTTTTTCAAGATTTAAGAATTCCATGTACGGGTATTCGTAATAATTGGAAATCCGAACAATTTACCCCATCGACTTCTTTTGATAAAAAGGATATTACCAGAATTATAGCGTTTTCAACAAATTAAAAAAAATACCATAATGAAAATTGTAAACTAGCCAGCGCGAGACTTGAAAAAAACTCGAGTTAAAAAAAACGTTGCTTTTTGAGAGCCCTACAAGATTATCATAACAACTTTTCAGATTGTTTTGAATAATCGAAAATTCAAATTTTGAAAGGACCAAAAATAATGAAAAATCGTAAATTTAATTTAGTGACCAAACTGTGCAAGATGCGGAGAAAAGAAGAGAAATAAAAAATTGTGCACCTTAAAAAGATCCAAAAGTTTTTTATCAATTACTTTTTGATACGAAGGGTAGT
>NC_046660.1:83496942-83513177 GCF_010883055.1 Belonocnema kinseyi
CAATTTAATTTTAATTTAAATGGTTCTTGTTCAAGCTAAGTTTACCATCAGTGCGCCTCGAAGGTGTGCCGAGAGTTGCTTACAGCGCTCCAAGTGGCTCTTCGCAAACTATATGGGAGGGTGCTATTTACGGGGAGCGGTGGGTAAAGGGGAAGTGACTTTTTTCGCCAGATGGGACGTCAATATTTATGGCGGGTAACTAAGCTCGCACCGCATCTACGTTTATAATATCTTTGTCTAGGCTTATAATAGTGATGCGATATCGAAAAAAAATTATCGATATTTTAAATATCGATATATCGGAAAATAAATATCGAAAAACTCGATATATTGGATTAAAAATATCGATATTATCGATATTTTCGATATTTTTTATTTTAAACGAATAAATACTTGTAATGAGTATAAAAACATTATTATTAAAACAAATGTATTAAAGCAACCAAATAGTTTAATATAATCATTTTTATATGATCATTCTTCTTCTCAAACCTGCAACAGAAAGTAAGTTTTTACAAAAACAAACATATCATTTTCTATAACCTTGTACCAAAATATTTTGTTTAAACAATAAAGAACTCACATTTAATATTGATTGCTAAGTGTTGCATTATTATTTGTTAACTTCTGCAACACAACCTTCGGAATTTGTTGCTTTGATTTTTGTTTTTAATAAATACAGTAACTATATTTTAAATAAGTCTCCTGAGTGAGTCAGCAGTAACTGTGTGGAAATAATTAATTTAGAATGTAATTACTGTGCTCACTGAGACTTCTATTACAGTGAAACTCTTTTATAGCGCCGATTTTGGGGCTGACGGTTTTGTTTGAACTAACTCATTGTAGCCCGCTCCGCTTTTGTTTGTTCACACCTGGCTGCTCGTCTGAGTGACAACCGCAGACCCCGCGGCCCCCGCGTAGTTCCTGTTATACCTACCTAAGGCGCGGCGTAAATTCTCGGAATGGCTATAGAAGGGAGGGCTATTGAAGTGTTTCACTGTACTTACAAATATTCGCATAATACAGATTAGAAAATATACAAAGATGAATAATTAATGAAAAATATAATGTCTACTTACTTTTAATTGTATTCAGTTTTTGTTTGTTTTTTCAATCACTATTTAACTAGAAAGCGCATTCTGTCAAGTGAAAAAATAGTGATGAGATATCGATATCGAAATTATGACAAAATATCGATATTGTCTTTCATATATCGGTTTATAAATATCGATATGAAATATCGATATATCGGACTCTGAATATCGATATTTTCGATATTTCGATATCCATATCCCATCAATAGCTTATAATATCTTTGATTGTGTTGTCCCGTTGTGTTTGCGGTACTGCTTCATTCAGCTTCGGCACCTACATAGAGGTTTAACCTACCTAACCTAACAAAACCTGACCTAACCTAATATTGATATTCAACCACACGTGTAGCTATGTAAACGTACGGTTCTCAGTCTTAAATGTGTGCTATATTTAATAGGTTAACTCGATCTTAACCTACAAATAAATCTAACTTAACAGAACCTGACGAAATTTTTCTTAACGCAACACAACACAACTTAACTATTCCCATTGTAACACAATAAAATTCATTTCATTGTACTACAGGTGGTTAAAAATTTATACGCACATTACTCATTTGAAGAAACTTAGAATTATTCTCTATATAATTAAACTCTAGAATTATTAACAGAATTTGTTGTTCCTAATTTCTTTTGCTAAATGGTTTATAACAATTGATATAAATAATGACCCTCAATTACCAGAATTGACTTATATTTTTTTTTAATAAACCTTGACATATGATTAAACTTTTCACTCTCTTGACATTTTCTTGTACGACGAGCCATTATTGATTAATGGCCGTATAAACAATGTATTTTGTATAAACACACCCTCCCCTAAAGGCCACAAATTTCGAGTTATTAGCTATTACCTTTTTTTTATATTCTTACTTTTACCATAAAGAATCTAATTATCTTGAGTAGCATTTTCGATATCTGACCCTTATCTTTTAAAACTATTGTTATTAACAAAATCGCTCGCTTAAGAAAATTAATTTTTTCTTAATTTTTTTATTAATCCATGGCACAAAATAAAACTGTTCACCCTCCCAAGATAATTACATTATTTATCGTAAAATTAAGAATATAAAAAAGGTAATCGCTAATAACTTGAAAATTGTGGCTTTTAGGGGAGGGTGTGTTTATGAAATATACATTGTTTATAAGGCCATAAATAAATAATGGCTGGTCATACGTAAAAATGTTACGAGAGTTGAAAATTTTATTTTGTGCCATAGATTATTACACAAACTAAGAAAAAATCGATTTTCTTAATTGAGCTCTTTTGTTAATAACAATAGTTTTATACAATAAAGGTCAGATATCAAACGCTAACCAAGATAATTAGATTCTTTATTGTAAGAATAAGGATATAAAAAAAGGTGATCGCCAAAAACTTGAAAATTGTGGCTTATAGGGAAAGGTATGTTTATAAAACATACATTGTTTATATGGCCATAAATAAATAATGGCTCGTCGAACGAGAAATTGTCGAGAAAGTAAAAGATTTAAACATGTGTCAAGAAATGATAACAAAATTGAAGTCAGTTCTGGTAACTGAGAGTCATTATTTATATCAAATGTTATAAACAATTTATCAACAGAATTTATGAACACAAAATTATGTTAATAACGCTAGATAAAGCTTTCGCAACAATTTAAAGCAACATTATGACACTGGTTGATTTGGATGATTGCGTATTAACAAACTAAGAGTCTAAACGGTTTCCTTTTAAAAATAACAAATATTTAAGAACAATTTCAGGAGAGAAGTTTTCATTCGATCGCAAGAATTCTTTTTCCTTTTCAGAGATCTATTCTTGATATAGATAGTGTACAAGTTTTAAATTTTTCTGAATTATAGATTTTGAAGTAACACTGTGCAAATATGGCAATTTTGTTAAAAAATCATTTTTTTATAACGCTGTACATTCCAAACGGTTCGTCGTACGAAAAAGTTTAAACCAAAATTGATCCATATTTCGAAAACTTACCCAAGATATTCGTAATCAAGGGCCTTTTTCTGACCTTTTAAAAAAGAGTAATCTCAGGGACCTATTAGTGCATACAGAAGTGTTAGTGGCTACCGGATTATTCATCATCATCTAACTTTATTTTTAAAGTACTAAGAGGAAAATAATAGCACCAAATACATGGGACTAAACTTTTTTGTGATGTCTCCTTAAGAAATAATAGTAATTTGACTATTTTATTAAATAGTTTTTGAAAAATAAAAACTAACTTCCTAACACACTTTTAGTGGACAAATTATTTTCAACGAAGAACAAAACAAGGTTCAGTTACATACATTTTGTTACTTGTTTTTAGCATTAGGTGGTGATTAGAATCTCTAAGAATATCCTACTAATAACAAAGAGTTACACAGTACTTGTTAGATTTTTTTAAATTTAAACTTCGAATTGTGAGATTATATATAATATTTTTATTTATTTATCATTATTCATAGTTGTATTTTTTAAATTAAAATATCAATTTTCCACCTATAATTAAAGCCATTAAAACATAAATACCAACGAAAAATATTGTATGGTTTTCGCGCTAATAAACTAGATGTCAGCACTTCCTTAGCAAGAAATTATAAACACGTGTTGTATGTTTACTTGACAGGTTGAACGTGGGACAAGCAAAGTTGTCAAAAAACAGGTTTTTACAAAGTATATTACCAGACACTGGTCCAACAAAAATTGTATATCAACAATAAAAGATGCCCCCGAAACATAAACAGGTAACAATTTACTTTAATCAAACATACGAGCACAGATTTTCTAAGTTAAACGAATTTGAGGTTATGTATAAATAAACATATATTCCAAACCTGCCAAACAAAAGTTAGTTAAATGCTTTTGTTTATTAGCAATACATTAAATGTTCATCAAAACATAAGATACAAAAAAGGCCTTTAAATTAAGGAATCCTTACTCATATATTATTATTTTAAAAAATACGTCTCAAATTTGTTAACCTGAAACCTTATTTCTGCTTAAAAATTTCAGGCGGGGAAAAAATTACCTCCAAAACTCGAACAAAATTCGAAAGTTTTGAGTAGCACACTAAGCACGATATCGACAGAATCCACGAGAAGTGGGCTTCCTCCAGAGGCAGAGGACAGATTTGAAGTGGAACTTCTTTGGTGCATTCAGCAACTGCAGTCTCTCTTAGTAGATGGAACAATGACAGATAAACAAGTGTACATTGCCAATAAAAATCTCCACACGCTTAAAAGCGATTCAGCTTCTTTCATTAAAAAGCGACAAATAATGAGAAACACGTTTGGCGACTACAGGGCGAAAATGGCAGAAGACGAGATAAAATTTAAAAAAAGAAATTCATCTGTCAAATTTATTCCTTCAATCGTCCCAACAAAAAAATACTTATATTTAAAGAAAGCTCACAATCACGACGAACCTCCTCTTTCGGAAAAGCAAACAAATCAGGCTCAAAAACCTGCAACTTCTCAGGCTTCTACAAGGAAATTATTCACCTCTAAAGTATCGAACAAGCCTTTCAAATTTAATTTTGCGAGTCCGGAAAACTAGAATAAAGATTTTATACCAAATCTGTCGAGTATTTATTATTATCACCTGAAAAAAACATAACTTTGAATTTGGTTGTAGACTGATTGCTCAATTTCCAATACATATTTTATCATTTTAAATTATAGATTTGCAAAATTTAGACAATTTCTCATTTTCAGTACTCCAAATTCGTCTTACATGGAAAAACTTTATAATACAGTCCGTTTCACTATTAAAACCTTAGAAATATTGCCAAGTTTAATTTAAAAAAGTATAATTTTGTACTGTAATACGAGCGGTCTCAATACTGTTTCGATCCTCTGCGAGTCAACATTATTTACAGCCGCTTTCAACATAAGGTCCTGTGGCGCAACGGATAACGCGTCTGACTACGGATCAGAAGATTCCAGGTTCGAATCCTGGCAGGATCGACCTTTTTTTTTACATTCTTCAGATTCTTATTTAAATAAAAGTAAACCAACTCTTATGACCTTTTTGTTCATCATGAATATTCAAAGTTCAATTTGAACCCTTTTTTTGTTTGTTTAAAATTAAAATATTTGCTTACGAGCTACATTCTGCTGTATATTGCAATTTGCAACAAAAAAAAAGGATGCATCAGCGCCATCTGTCATCATTACCATAACCTCAAAAATCGCTCGATTCCCTAACCTTAACATATTCAAGAATGACTGACGACGTGGTAACTGGAGTCCAGAACGTGAATTTGCAAGACGAAAAGGCATGAATACTCAAATACATCATGTTTTCTGTTTATTATATTAAATTTCGAGTCAAACATGCTGACGACTTTGCGGTTACGGGTTATTAGAATTGTTCAAAGCCGCAATAAGTGGACACATGCTGCGGTTGGTTACATCGAATTCTATCCCTATTTTTCGCTTTTCTGAGTGATCCCTTTCGATTTTCTTGTGGTCATAATAATTTATTAACTTAATCGGTAATCAACTGAGTTCGTTTATTTTTGAGAATACTGATATACGAGTGCAGTGAACATGATCAATAATCTGATGTAACTTGCCTGTCTCGTGGATGCTACAATACGTGACTCACCTATCTTTATGTGTTAAATATTAAATTAGTTTAGTTTTTCTATTCAGAAACTTGAGAAATTAATCTTCCATTTTTGACCATTTTTTTCTTTATTCTTTTAGAAGAAAATGAAACCGCCGAAAGGAAATCCGGTTGAGAAGAGTTCCGTTTCGGAGCTCAAACCCTGGCCTTCTTATATTCAGGTGTGTACATTTTTATATTTTCAGTTTTATTAAGCTGACTTTAATTTAAAAAAAAACTAGCAGTAAATACACGCGCGCTGAGAGCCTGCCCGCCTCTCTGGATATTTATTTCCTAATATTAAAAACAAACAAGTTTGAAATCCATACAATAACCGATTTTTTAATTTTTAATATTTCAAACCTTTTTTAAACTGTTTATACTGAGTTAACAAATAAAATGCGATAGAATATCGTATTTTAGATTAATTCTAAGAAAAAAAGAAAAATCATTTCTTTGTTTACGTACTATTTTAAAGTTATGACGAAATAAATGACACTTGTCAGTAGACGGAACAGATGTTTCGCAGAAGTTTTGTATAACTTTGAAAACTTGATAAATATGAGATAAAGATATTGTATTGCTGTTTTAAGAATAAAAAATTATTCTAAATAAAAACAATTATTATTCGCGCGCGAGAAGTTTCTTGTTTGTGACAGTCGAATTCGCAGCTGTTTTTTTCACTTTTGAACTTTTGAACAAAATTTCAATGAATAACGAAAGAGTTCGAGAAATTATATCAAGATCAGAGATCAAAAGCGAAATACATATATTATTTGGACCATTCTTTTGTAATCCGCAATTTTTAATTTTTAAAAAATTCAAATACTCATAGCTTTGTCAAAAAAAATTCTCGGCAAATCGATAAGATACGTTTTGGTTTTCATTTTTTTTCTCAATTAAAGAAGGGACTTTTTAATTTTAAACATGCTGATTAATATTGTAATTAAGTTAAAGTGGGTCAGATTCTTTCTTTTCAACAGTTTTCTTATGATGAAAAGGAAGAATTTTTTATTTTCAATCTTTTTCGCAATCAGAAGTGGAAGTTTTTTATTTCAATATTTTTATTCAGTTGAAAGGAAGGGAAGTTTAGTATTTAACTGTGTTAAATACTAAAGTTAAATACTTAAGTGTGGAAAATGCTGTAATTTTCACATTTTTTTAAGATAAAATGTAGGAGGGGGGTGTACTGAATTGGAAGAAAGAGATTCTTTACTTTAAACATTTGCATTGAGATGGAAAGCAGTAAATTTTGCTTTTCAGTTTTTTTCTTGAATAGAAAAGGGCCTTTTTTTGAAACATCTATAGTGATTTGAATGGAGTCAAATTTTGTATTTTTAACATTTAACTTGGGATAAAAGGGAAAAATTTTTTGGTTTGAGATTGAAATGTTTAATTTGTATAATTTCTCTTGTTTCAAATTATTGTTCAATTTCGAAAGTCCTACAAAGAGTATTAGAAAAACTTTATGATTTTTTTTTAAATCTTAAAACTGAATAAGTGCAAATGTACATTTTAAATTATTTTTATCTGCTCAAGAATACTAACACAAAAATACACATTTAGTAATTTGCAACGTTGCTTATGGAGCATGTAAAGTTTAAAAAAATTAAAAAGCAATATTATGGAATTTAGGTTTCTGAATTTAATAATTGGAATTATAACTTTTTTAAATTTATAAACTGAAAAAATGAGATTTCTACGTTAACAAAACTTTAGTTTCATCTTCACAGTTCAAAATTTATGAATTTGAAGATGTAAACCTTTAAAATTTAATAATTAGAGACACTTAAAATTAAATGATTTTAAATTAGAAGCTTTCAGAATTAATGAATTCAAACATGAATCGTTCAAAATAAAAAAATTTTCGAACTTTGTTTAAAATTGAAGTGCATATTCTTAAATTCGTATCTTTAAACTAACTTTAAAAAAATGAATGATTTTTAAATTTTGCATCATCCTTTTTAAAGTTGACTAATTTTAATCTAAAGTGCAGGATTAAGGAAGTTCAAAATCAATGGTAAAAGCACACACGTAAAACGCGAACGGAAACTTAAATTATTATATTAATCAAGTTTAAGTTAGTTTAAAGAATCTCGATAAGTTTTCTGAACATTTATTGATTGTGAATGAATCGAAAAATTATAATTTGTAATTGAAGAAATAAATAATTTCCACCGAATCCGAATTTGTACACTTAGCCTCAACTATTGCTTGTTAGTTTATTCATTAAATTATATAAAGCGACGGAATTTAAGAATTAGTTAACGTATTTTCGATTTATTTGATATAGTATATAATATACTTGAAAATTCAGAAACAAATATGATTAATTAAATAAAAATTTGTATAGGAATAAATCTCAGGTCCAGACTTCAGAGCGTAATGCTTTTTTAATTATTTAATCAAATATTGCATCATTCAATAAGAAGTAAACAAATAAAGATATGCAAGAAATTTATTATTACATGTAGACAAGAATGCAGTATATTCAAAATCGTTCGATTTTAAAAATACTTTAAATTTTGGATTCTAAAAATGTGTATTTCGAAAGAAATTTTAATTAAAAATTATATTTATCATGAATCTCACTTTAGAAAGCCTTAAAATAAAAGTGTATTTCAATTTTTAAAGCCATACCAATTTATGAAGGCCCTTGTAATCGTGAAACTTGGTTATTTTTAGCATTTTATAATAGCAAATAAAAATTATATTCATCCAAAATAAATAAAAAACAAGAAAATTGGCGTCGCGATCATTGGGGCGAAGGTAACGATTAGTGGAAGGTTTACCTTCTTCAAGCCTTTTGACAAATTCTCAAATTTAATTTTAAAAATCTACTAGCGTCTTTCACATAGTAGTGACAATTTTCCATCAACTTTGCTTTCTAATAATGTGATTTTAAAAGACATAATAAAAGTTTTGTACATTTTGTACAACAAAATCCAAATAAACGATATAAATCAAAGGTTTCAATAACGATAATAATAATAATAATAATATTGAAGTGAAAATGCCTAATTTCTATTGACTTACCGATTACACTGATCGCCAAATCATTGCAAATCGCCGTCGAAGATTATCACCTAACCTACAAACAAAAGGGCACTGGACACTGTAATTTTTTTCAATTTTTCATCTGTCTTTGTTAATCATTTTTATTATCCCAAGTATTGTTTATTGACCACGTCAGGTTTTTCTATTTAAGCGATAAAATACGAATTCGTTCAAAAAAATGTATTAAACATTTTTTAGATTTGATCACGTGACCGAAAGGTAGTTGTTTAAACACGCCGCACGCGTTCAAATTCTAACGGTTCGCGCGGATTATGAATATGGCCATTTTTCGACATAACCCTCAAATTTGGATAAGGACATTAAGTGTATTTAAAAGCTCCAACCGAACTAGAACTTTAATATGAAAAATAATTTAGAAATATCGTCAAAAACATTGTTTTCACTAATCGTTAACAATAAATCTCTTCGACGGAGACTCGACAGTGAAAAATTTGAGGGGCTCTTTACGGTCGTATTTCGCGATGAATTTTTTTGAAAACCAGTGTTATAGCATAATTCGACGTGGGAGATAATGTGAAATTATTATTTTGTGTTAAACCGATACAAAATACATGTTTTAATAAAAAAATACGGAGCGAAAGAACACCGACGACACCGCACAAGAAACTTAAGCCGAATTGAAAACAAGATATGTCAATGTGACAATTTTATGTTGATTAGGAGGTTATTTTTATAGGGATTATTTTATATATTTAGAACAATAATGAGAGAATTATTTTGGCAATCTAGCCATTTCTATTCATATTTTATACCAGATTATATATTGAAACTATATAAGTGTGCTTTTGGACTACGTAGTCAAAAATCAAGTGATAATAAACGGCGCCAAATTCGAAGTAACACCTTTACAAGAAAAACATAATTAAGCAGTTTAATTCACAAAAAAATCTTTTTAATACTTAGAATATAAGATGGGAATTAATAAACTGTTTAAAGATGTGTGTTTGAAAAATACAAAAATTCTACTTCAAATTATAAAATTAAATTCTTCAGGCCTTTTAAAAATGTGAATATTTAAAAATAAATAGGATCCACTGGTGAAAATATTTAATATTTAACGCTTCAAACACCTTATGAGGGTGGCCGGTCAAAGGTTATAAAATTAAAGTTTCGAAATTTTTTATTCTTTTATTTCATTTATAAAAGATTATATGTTAAGAATTTTATAAGATTAAGATTTTAGCCTTTGATATAATGTGTTTGCCAGTAATTTATTTATCTTGTATTTTGTATTTGGAAATTAAAGAATTTTGTTAAAGTTCTTATGTCTGTGCAGAAAAAATTGGTTGAGGAATTAATTTTCTTGAAAACTCGGGTTTTTCGGTTGAAACCAACTATTTTTTAATTAAAGTTGAAATATTTGTTGGTTCAAATATGTACTATTACTTTATTTGATAAAAAATCATATTGTTTGGTTTAAAATTGAACTAGTTGATTCAAGGTTGAAACAATTTTTTAATTCTTTTTTGATTAAATAATTATATTTTGAGTTAAAAATATATCATTTTAGTTGGAAATTCTTCTCTTTGGTTAAAAATTAATTTTTAAAACTAAAATTGTAATTATTCCAGTTGAAGATCCATCATTGTAGATGAAAATTGACCGCTTTGGTTGAAAGTTGAAGTATTTTGCTGAAAATCGATCATTTTTAATTGAAAACTCTTCTACCTAGGCCACAATGGCCCTTTTTTGTTAAGTTTTTTTGTAGATTCGTCTCTGGTTAAAAAGTTAACGATTCTATTGAAAATTCATTTTCAAAAATTTGTAATTAACGTTTTTAACTGAAGACTCGTCTTTTTGGTATAAAACTAATCTTCGTTTGAAATTTCACCCTTTTTGGTTAAACATCCAACTGTTTGGTTGAAAATTTATATTTTTGGGTTGCAAGTTTTAACTATTTTATACAACATTCGTCTCTGGACTTGAAACTTCAACAATTTGGATCAACTTTTTTTTTCTTTCTTGACTGAAAAATCAACAATTTGTTTAAAAATTAATTTTTGTGGTAGGGAAACTCATCATTTTAGTTGAAAATTTGCCTATTTTATTTAAAATGCAACTGTGTTTGGTTAAAGTTTAATATTTTTCATTTAAAAATTAGATTATTTGGTTGTAACTGTTTGGTTAAAAACTACTTTCTTTCGGTTGAAAACATTTAACTGTCTTCTAAAAAATTCAATTATTTCGTTGAAAGTGCAAATATTTTTAGTTGAAGTGGTATTTGAACCGAACTTTGAACCGAATTTTACAGGAAAACTAAAGAACTGCCTATCTTTCACGCAAATAATTTTAAACGAAAAAAATGCAAAAATATTTCGAGGTACTGTTAAGCTTTATCGAACCATGAAACGAACATCCTGAAGAAATCCTCCTTTTCCGTGAAAAAGTTTGTCAAAGGAACAACGCGATCTCATAAACTCTGATTTTTAAACAAGAAAAGTTGCATAATTGTTTTATTTTTCAATTAAAAAAAAACAAATAAGAAATTACGTTTGAGCTATTGGTTAGCTCCACTGAATCGCAAAAAGAGCAATTAAAAAAAAGATAACCATGTTCGAGAAAACTCTGGTCAAAGATTGACGAGCACCAGAAAGCTTTATTTAAAAGAAAAACAAAAAAGTACTTATGAGCTATTGGTTAGCTCTATTGAATTACAAAAAGAGCGCTTTAAAAAAGATAGCTATTTGCGAGAAAGCCCTGGTCAAAATTCGAGGCGCACCAGAAAGTTTCCAATTGATACATAAAAAGTAACTCTTGCAGCAACTATTTCTTTCCAAAAAAATTCATAATTTTTGACGGATAAACTTCAAAAAATTAGAATCGACACGTTCTCTGAAAATCAATGACGACTGGGTGACACCACTCTATGAAGCATGGCACTTCCGCCAGCAAGCATCGTGGCACTTACGCCTGTATACACTTACTTTTTTCCTTGACCTACTTTCGGGTCGAACTGTACCAAAATCTTCTACTGGGACACGAGTTATGAGCAAACAAGTAGTTAAAGTCAATTAACCGATTTTCGAAATTTGGCACTTGCGCCCGTATGTAGTGTGGTCCTTCAAATGTTAAAAATTTTATGTTGTATTAAAAGAATATTTAATTCGAAACGTGCAAAATTTTGTAGGACAAACTTATTCGAAAAAGTTGATCAATACTAAGATAAAAATATATTTTAAAGACTTAAAATGCATTTTTGACGAATTTTTCTAATACTTAATGTTGTCATTTCCACACTGTTGCAGTGTCACATTTTTCCTACATAAATTTTATGTCCTATTCCAGGAGCGAATCGACCTGTATGATAAACTGAAGGCAGAGTACGAGGCAGAATTAGCGTCCAAGCAAACCCAGGAAATAAAAATTACTCTCCCTGATGGAAAGGAAATAACAGGCCAATCATGGCGCACAACTCCATACGAAGTCGCCAAAGGCATCAGTCCCGGCTTAGCAGACAACGCTGTAATTTCCAAGGTCAACAATCAAGTCTGGGATCTGGACAGACCCCTCGAGTCCGACTGCAGACTCCAGCTCCTAAAATTCGACGATCCTGATGCCCAGCAAGTTTTCTGGCACTCCAGTGCTCATATTCTCGGCGAGGCGATGGAACGTGTCTACGGGGGCTGTTTGTGCTACGGACCTCCAATAGAAAATGGATTCTACTACGACATGTTCACCGGAGAAAAGGGAATCTCCAATCTGGACTTCCCCTACCTCGAGAGTCTCTACAAGAACATCGTTAAGGAGAAACAACCTTTTGAAAGACTTGAAATGAAGAAGGAAGATCTCCTCGAGATGTTCAAGTACAACGAATTCAAGGTTCGCATCCTGAATGAAAAAGTCAAGACACCCACGACCACAGTTTACAGATGTGGACCCTTGATTGATCTCTGCAGAGGTCCTCATGTGAGACACACTGGAAAAGTCAAGGCAGCGAAAATCACCAAGAACTCCTCAACCTACTGGGAAGGAAACGCAAACGCTGAAACTCTTCAGAGAATTTACGGAATTAGTTTCCCAGATAGCAAACAGTTGAAAGAGTGGGAAAAGTTCCAGGAGGAAGCTGCTAAACGCGATCACAGAAAAATCGGAAAAGAACAAGAGCTCTTTTTCTTCCATGAATTGTCCCCGGGATCTTGCTTTTTCCAACCGAGAGGTGCTCACATTTACAATACTCTAATCGAATTTATCCGGGCTGAGTATAGAAAGCGGGGATTTCAGGAAGTCGTCACTCCTAATATTTACAACAGCAAACTCTGGCAAACTTCTGGACACTGGGAACATTATGCGGAGAATATGTTCTCCTTTGATTCCGAGAAGGAGACTTTCGCTCTGAAACCGATGAACTGTCCAGGTCATTGCATGATTTTCGATGTTCGTAATAGATCGTGGAGGGAACTTCCACTGAGGTTGGCGGATTTTGGAGTCCTGCATCGTAATGAATTGTCTGGAGCCCTGACGGGATTGACTCGGGTCAGGAGATTCCAGCAGGATGATGCTCACATCTTCTGCACTGTTGATCAAATCAAGGATGAGATGCTGGGGGCTTTGGACTTTTTGAGACATGTCTATGGCGTTTTTGGGTTTTCGTTCAATCTGGTTTTATCTACGAGGCCGGAGAAGTATTTGGGAGAATTGGCTGTTTGGGATCAGGCTGAGAAAGCTCTCGCCGAGAGTTTGGATACCTTTGGAGAACCTTGGAGAGAGAATCCTCAGGATGGAGCTTTCTACGGTCCTAAAATCGACATCACGATTACGGATGCCTTGAAACGAGCACATCAGTGCGCCACGATCCAGTTGGATTTCCAACTGCCGATCAGGTTCAATCTTTCCTATGTTAGGTATGTTTTTCATTTATATATATGTCAGAATTGAAAACATTTTTGAAATTCTGGTGGGTCGGATTCCACTTTAGCTCTATGTCCTCTTCAGTTTACACTGCAATTAAGCAACAGCTCGGATAGACCGCAGACTTTTTTATCACTTTAAATTTACTTGAAATCCGAGGGTTAACCATTTGACTTTTGAGTGTTCACCAGATGTTAATATTTCACAAATAGTTCAAAAGGTTTAACAAAGATTTCAAAGATTTATACAATATCAAGGATTTTACAAAGCTTTCAAAGATTTGTCTCAAAGGTTTCACAAAAATTTCAATTATTTCACAAAGATTTCCCAAAGATTCTAGACTTTAAAAATTTTCACAAATGTTAAAACATTTTTCAAGGATTTCACAAAGCTTCCAAACATTTAAATGATAGCTCAACGATTTCACAATAATTTCAATAAATTCTCAAAGATTTACAAAATTTCAAGAATTTCATAAAGCTTTCAAAGAGTTAAATGATGTCTTAAAGTTTCACAAAAATTTCAAAGATTTAAATGATGTCTCAGAGGTTTAATAAAAATGTCAAGGATTTCAAAAAGATTTGAAAAATTTCAAAGATTTCAATCAATTAACAACGATTTGGCTATATTTTCAATAATTTCACAAAGATTCCAGACAAATTTCGAGGATTTCCAAAATTTAAAAAATAGCAATTATTTCACAAAGCTTTTAGATTTAAATGATTTCTCCAAGGTTTTAAAATCATTTCAACCATTGCACAAATATTTCAGACAAATTTCAAAGATTTAAAAAATTGCAAGGATTTCACAAAGCTTTCAAAGATTTGCCTCAAAGGTTTCACAAAAATGTCAATCATTTCAAAAAGATTTCCCAAAGATTCTAGACCTTAAACAACTTCACAAAAATTATAAAAATTTCAAGGATTTCATAAAGCTTTCAAATATTTTAATGATAGATCAAAGATTTCACAATAATTTCTATGACTTCACAATGATTTCCCAAAGATTTAAAAAATTTCAAAGATTTTATAAAGCTTTCAAAGATTTAAATGACATCCTAAATGTTTCACCAAAGTTTCAAAGATTTCACAAAGATTGGAAAAAGTTCACAGATTTAAATAATTTCACAAGGATTTCACAAAGCTTTCTAAGATTTAAATATTGTCGCAAAGATTTCACAATATTTTCAATCATTTCACAAAGATTTTCCAAAGATTTCAGACAAATTCAACAAATTTCACAAAGATTTAAAAAATTTCAAGAGTTTCAAAAACCTTTCAGATTGAAATGTTGTCTCAAAGGATTTGAAATATTTCCCAGAGATTGATAAAAATGTCATGGATTTCAAAGATTTTAAGGATTTCTGAACGATTTCAAAAAGATTTCAGAGATTTGACAATAATATCAAAGATTAAAATTTTTTTTTAAATTTAACAAAGATTTTAAACGATTTCCCAGAAATTTACAAAAAATTTTATGGAATTTAAAGGTTTAAGAAATTTTACAAAGCTTTCAATGATTTATCAAAGATTTTGGAGATTTTAAAATAGTTTCAAAGATTTCACAAAGATTTTAAAGGATTCGGAATATTATTTCACAAAGATTCCGAAGATTTTACGAAGGCTTGTACAATAGGTTTGAAGAGTGATCGACCCCTAGGATAAAACGAAATTATATATTTAAGGAGGTACCATCGCTACAAGAATTTTCATTACCATTTCAACCAAACTTTCACGATATCTAAATATGATCACCAAAAGTACTAAGTTAAAATCTCAGAAGCCTAGGCACTTTATAAATAAGTTATTAACGTTTTTATTTTCGTCATATTGAACATTGCGTCTTATGAGAGATGGCGTTTTTGAGCTCTTCACTGAGTGATATCTAAGTAACCACCATTAAGATGTTATTGATAATTTTTTAGATGAAAAACAAGTATTTCAAAATTGAGGTGCATAAATAATATTAACCACTTAGTTCCTGCATATACATAAAAAAAATTAATCACAAAACTAGCGCTTCTGAACGTTGACTATCGCAATCTGGCAACATCGCGAGGCGCGATCAATGTAGATTTCAGTCAGCCGTTGATTCATGTCGCCGGCGAAATGATCACAATATTGCCAGATTTCAATTGAGTAAGTCATACGAGTGTAGGTATTACGACTGCGTAGTCGACTGATCTCGGCAGTAGCGATGGTACCTCCTTAACCCTTTAACGTCAAAAGGACACTCTTTGAGTGGCCTCTTTTCTACTTTATTTTTCACGATGAAGACGTCAAGGAAAAAATTCGTAAAGTACCAATCCCACTATTTTCAAGGTCGCTCTTTTCAATGGTGGAATCCAAATTGCATGAAAATTCCATTTTACATTATTTATTTGCAAAATAACACAAAAAAACGCAAAATTTTTAGTCACATTTTTTTTTCATTCTAGATTTTGAACCCCTTATCGTTAGGTTTTCCAACTTTGAAGCAGCCTAATCGTGTCCTCGATTGTTCTTCTTTCGAACCATGTGCCTTTTTTTTTTTAAAATAGTTTACACTTGCAAAATAACGTACAAAGCAACTTTAAATTTTTATAATTTTTGGACTATTCAAATTTCTTGATTGGAACGCTTTT